>NW_027210763.1:655000-677500 GCF_029030835.1 Brachyistius frenatus
TGACATTAAAAACTGTAATGGTAAAGCCAGATGGGAAGAAAGAGGAAGAAGGACGAGGAACCAGAGATTAACTGTACTGTGCACAGACCACACCACGCAATCCTCTAGACTGACGCTGCTGCTGCTGCTGTCACATTTCTGGGATGATACTTGCACGCATGCCGTGCAGTTTGAACTCATATTTACAGATTTATTTTGCCTTTGTAGCATAATTTGGTTTAAAAATGACCAAACTGGCTTGTAGATTCATTATTTATCTTCATTAGGCAGGTTGGCGGTTGTGCAAGTTTTGAGCAGTTAAATGACAATAACTTTACAATCCCAGACTTTAATCTGACACTAAAGTCACACACTTGCAGGAATTATTATGCATCCTGCAGCTGAAATCATCCTCCATCATCTGATTAGTCAATCTGAATGAGTTTAAACTTTTTTTAATGAAATATTTGTCTTTTTTTTTTTTTTAGTACCAATGCCAAGTATTTGATAGTCTTGCATTATAGTTGGCTTTTTGTGACAGTTTAAATTCATGAACGTTTTACAGAGCTGGAGTGTGTAGAGCTGCTGAATTTAGGCAGAAAGTTCAACTGAAAAAAAAAAAACGCACACAAACTGGTGGATGAAACCGCGACGAGATGCAGGAGAGGTGAGAGTCAGAAACAGAGAGGCAGCGATACAGTCAGAGAGACATGGAAAAAAAGAAAAAAGAGGAGGAGATGGAGTGGAAATGATGTCATTAGCCCAGAAGAGACTCGGCTCAACACGCCAGCAGCAAACTCCAACCTCCCAGTTCTCTCCCTCCCGGTCAAAAGGCCCATTTGGCTCCGCCGACTGTAAACAAACGCTCTAAACAAACCAAATAAACGCTCAAAAGCGAGCGCTCCCCTTCTTCTTCTTTTTTTTTTCCCTCCCTCTCTCTCCCGTCCTCCCCCTCTCCTCCGTCGTCTCCCTGTCATACGCGCTCAACCCCCGTTTAATGTCCTGCAAATGAAGCGGATTTATTAATGTGTAATTAAGTAATAATCATCGCTACATAATGCATGAGAGACTCGAGGGGCCGAGGGCCGACAGAGAGGAGAGAGGAGAGAGATAGGATAGCGAAGCTGCCGGAGCCGACGGAGAAGGAGATTTCTGCCGCCTCGCCTCGCTAAAGACACACATTAAAAACGGATTAATCCACTGAAATAATATTTTGATAAGAGAGAAAGCCGCGCTCTTTCATTTCACCCTCCTCCTCCTCTCTCTCTCTTTCACCGCCATCAGCTAGTTTCATGGCCCGTCGTCGCGCCATTAGTCCGTGTTCAATTAGCAGACTGCAATTAGTCGAGTCCCCTCACTGCTAACAAGGTCTAATCACTGTAGAGGCGAGAATGGTCAAGTAAATCCATCAAAGGAACACAGTCGCAGTGGTGAGACGCCGGGGAGCCGGGAGATGACGACTCATACTCCTGTTTCCTACGGCTGCCGTGACTTTTCTACGTTTAATATATGAAAGAACGCAATAATTGTAAATTGTACTGACTTGTAAATGAATTGGCGGAGTCACAATCTGTAAAGATATTTTACATTATTGGTGTTGAATAGTAGAATTAAAGGGCAGCTGCGCATTTTTCAGACTATAGGTGGGTCATGATTGTTAAACTTTCAAATGGTCATTAAATCATACACAAAAATTAAATAGCACGTTACTACGTCCAGGAGGTGGCAGTAATGCACCTAAAAGCTGTTAGCCAACCACCACGAAGAAAAACACGTTACTACCAGGCTCGCTGTGAGATTAGCTGCTGCGAAACAAATAGAAGAAACACGCAAAGACGGAGGTGCAGTTCAAACTCTGCAGATCATCAGTCTAACACAGCTGCACATCGTCATCAGAGAGCAAAGCACGGAGCAGCCGGTTCATCCACGCATCAACAATCAAACAAGTAAGTTTGATGTCGGGCATCCAGAGCAAATCATCTTTGAATAAAAGTCCAATAGTTCTCAGCGAATATCGAATAGTGTGTTTGCTTAAAATGCCCGATGTCTTTAAAGACCGTAAACAGACTACAACAAATTAATAGAAGGAAAACAAATCTGTATTTTACCACATTTAAAATTACGCTGGAATCGTACATAATGTCGTTAAAAATAAAAGTGCAATAACAATGAGAAAAAAGGGGGAAATGTAGTGTTATTTAGCAGTTTTTCTACGGCTTCATCTCTCTAAACAGCGTAGTTCATCTATCCCTGAAATTACCTACTTAGAAAAACACAACTTTCCCTTTTATAGTCACGAGAACCAAAACCTTAGCCATGAACTTTGTCACCGTTAAAAGGAGGTGGAAACAAACGTCTACTGAAACAACCAAAATCACGACTGTGATTTTCCACATTTCGACAAATTCGTACAAATTACGGTGATATAAGAAAAACAGTGATGTATCACCGGCTCACGGACGAGGTGGGCCTTCCTTTGTTATTGTTTTGGTATGCCTGGCTGGCCAGTAAGTCCGTAAGCCGGCCAGCCGGCCAGTCAGAGTCGGGTGAGCAGGTGAAACACAGAAGAACATGAAAACACAGATAATCCCCCGGTGATGCTCACCCCGTCCTGGCCTCCCTCCCTCCCTCCCTCCCTCCTGCCCAATCACCTGCTATGTGCCACTGCACTGCCCCCCCCCCCTTCCCTTCACTCCTCTCTACCTTTTACCCCCTTCACCCCCCTCCTCCACATCTATCTCGCCTCCATCCCTCGCTCCGTCTTCCCCCCCAATGCCAGGTCTTGCCAAGCTGTCAGTGGGGCAAGGTGTGGAGGGGAGATAGCAACACGCATGTATGCACACACAGATGAGGGAGTACACAAACACGCATGGTGCTTATGCAAGGGTTGCGTTACCTTTTGCTGCGCGCACACACACACACACACACACACACACACACACACACACACACACACACACACACACACACACACACACACACACACACACACACACACACAGAGAGTGGTGGTCGTCTGCCTCAGCTTTGCTTCGCTCTGCTTCGCTTGGCTGCCTGACTAAAGCTAAGCTCTGGTTATCCAGGCTGCTGAGACCAGGCTGCCTTAGTGACACACACACACACACACACACACACACACACACACACACACACACACACACACAGAAGGCTTTCATGTCCACGATGCATGCAAACACAAATACAAGAATGTAGATCTTGCAAGCATAAGCACGCACAGACGCAGGCAGCAGGAGTGGACGGGTTCAGCGGCCGAGCGGTTGTTCTCAGACAAACTGCAACGCTACAGCCGGGGGAGGGGAGGGGGGGTGCACACAGACACACACAGAAAATCCATAATTTAAAGGGCCAAGAGTAATAAAAAAAGATCCAGTGCCAAAGTAAATCCACACAGACGGTGTTTTTTGATGCCGGTTGTTTTTCTTTATAAACCAATGGGAAACAGTGGTGGCGACCGGCTGCGTTGCACACATCATGTAGGATGAACACTCTACAAAAACACACGTCACAGATCATTTCAACGCTCTTTTCAAGCCCATTAAATTTCCACTTCACCACATGCAATCTGCGATTTATTGTCGATGGATGGACATGTTTCAGAATTCCTCCCCTTATTATAGAGCTGCGTGCATCTACTGAAAAGTGAAACCAGCTTTACAGTGAGATTCCTGAGGAAGGCTGTGGAATCTGTAGGCTGTCACTGACAATCACATCCTCCTCCCTGTGACCCAACTGAACTGACGAAAAAAAATAACTGTCTTAAACAGTTTTCCTGCACATACAGCCCACAGTTTATCATCAACACACACACACACCCACCCACACACACACACACACACACACACACCCGCGGGAACACAACTATAACACATTCTGTCAGTGCTTTCTTCCTGTGTGGCGAGTGCAGCCTCTCAGACTCTGAACCTGTAATGAGGGGGAAGATCCATCAATGAAAGATCAGGCTGCTAATAAAAAAAATAAAAAAAATTTAAAAAATGAATCTTCTTCGATAGTCACACCGAGAGAGATGGAGGCCCGTATATGGTGGAGGAAATGGGGGGGGGGGCATGGCGACCACATGGTCAGCCCGTCCCGTTGCCCATCTGGGTCCCATAAAGGAAACACGGAGGCCAAGGACACCACATGCCCTCCCCCATGCATGATGCCCACTCAGCCATGCACTGCAATGAATACTATTTCGGGGAAGGAAAAGGGGGGGGGGGGGCTCCTTGCAAAATTAATACCTCTTTTAACACAAACTATTTCAATATCATATTATAAATGTTAGATTAAAGTGTGAATTTCAGTAGTGCATGTAGTTCAGGAAGCAGGAAATCTTCACCTGGTAGGATTTGGGTAAAATAGCCCTTTTTTTTTTTTTTTTTTTTTTTTTTACATATTTGGGGAAAAAATGGGATTTTGAGATGTACAAATCAAACTTCTTGCCTCCAAAATTCGTGAACAGTCCAGGTTAAGTGAGTCGTTTCAGGGGTCAAACAGCCAAACAAAACAGCAGTGTTGCAGTTTGAGACGAGTGCAATGCAGTTAATCCAGATTACATGGACCCATTGACCAAGTGAATTACGACTACAAGTATCTGAAACCCAGAAAAGAACCGAGCCACCGGTGGATCATCCGGACCTGACGCGACTGGCAGCTAATTGAAAAGCAGCTCCTTATCTCGAGGTGGCCATCAAAAAAAATTACAAAAATAACAATTTGCAATAAAAACTTACATTTTAATTATTGTGGGCTCGTGAAGCTGAGCTCACACACTAATTGTTAAGACACAATTTAGCCCTGTTGTAAAACTACACTGCTTACAGCCCTTTGGGGGGAAATCAAATAACACAAGGCTCCAAGAGTTGGGCATTAAACCTCGGTGGTGGTGTTCGTTTGTTGAGTGCTGGAGAGAAGTGTCCTCCTTCACCAACACTTTCTTACCTTTGACGGAGCGCGGTTTGGCCTGTTTCCGTCTGGACATCTCTGGTCTCGAGCTGCTTTCTTCTTAGTGTTTCTTCTTTAATTGTTTTTGTTGTTGTTGATGTTGTTCCGCTCCGTGTTTTCGGCTAACCGTACAAGGCGGACACGGTGAGGCTCGTGTTTCCTCCTCCTCCTCCTCCTTCCTCCACTTCGCTGCTGCTGCTTTCTTCGCCTGTTGCAATGCGGCAGCTTCAGTGTCGGGGTGAGAAACGGCCGTTAGTCCGCCGACAACAGCGTCGACACACACCGGGAGTGAGGCGACGCTCGGCGGCGACGCTCGGGCTCCTCGAGCTCGCCTTTTTCTTCCTCGCGCTCGCGCAACCTGTAGATTAAACGGGGAACAACTTCCCGTCGGCGGTCCCCCCACCTCCCCCCCGTCTCCGTCGCTGCACCGACAACCTCGCTCTTTTTGTGTGTGTGTGTGTGTGTGTGTGTGTGTGTGTGTGTGCTTTCCCCGGTGCAAAGCTCGTGCCGCACGCCGAGTTTCTTCCAAAGCACTGGCGGAGGAACGGTGCGCGAGCTGCCACCCACGCGCGTGGCCAAAAACCCCCCAAACACCTGAGCAGGTCCCGCGCTGGATTGAGGGTGGAGAAAAAAAACACAAAAAGTGACAGCGGTACCGTCCGAGTGCGAGGCGGCGATGCCACAGCGGTACGTGACGGTCCAGGTGACGAGGAGCCGACGGAGTGTTTTTGGGGGAAATTGCTTTTCAAAAATGGAGCGTGGCTTCCTCCCTCGCGCTCCTGTCGTCTTCGCTGGGGCTTGTTTTTAGTTTATCGAAACTGTTTCGGTCTGTTTTGGGCTATTTTTCTTTCCCCCTCCAGGAACCGAGCAGCCTCCCGTGCTCCGTCCCGCTATTCTACACTAGGCAGTGGTGGTGGTGGTGGTGGTGGTGGTCTGGTGGCATGGACATTGCGCTCTTCCCCTGCATCTCCACCCCGAGGGGAATGCTGCTTTTACTACCCACGCTTTCTGTTCTCTTTTCTTGTTAATATTTCCCAACGTCCTACCGGCGGTGTTAATAGCAGCCTGATATTTCCCTCAGTCTAACCCTCCGCTAGCCTCTGTCTCCCTGCTTTTTCTTTGTCCTGACTCTGGCTACCAGTCTCCCTCCTCCTCCTCTGCCTGCCTCTGCTGGCGGGGCTGCGGCGCAGACACACATAATAAAGCCAAGGCAGGCAGTGCTTGGCTGGAAATGTAGCCGCGTCCCAGCAGGGGGATGTGAGAGAAGGGTCCCGGCGGGGGAGCGCTCTGATCCCGCAGGGAGCAGCTCGGCACAGCCCGGGTTGGCTGAGGCAGAGAGGCAGGAGAGAGGCAGGCTTGGGCTGACGGAGAGAGAGGGGAGGCAGGGGGAGAGTTAGGCAACAGCGCCAAACTGTGGCCAACCGGTGCAACTACAGCGGGGACTCCGAATACAGAGGGAGGAGACACAGGGAAAATGTGGAGTTGGATTGAAGTGAAGTGTGGAAGAGGTTCTGTCGTTTTAATACAAAAACAAAGAAGGAAATAAGTGACTGACTGATAACATTATCATAACGAGTGATTCATATTCTGCCAAGTGGAGTTGAGAGTGAAAATAAAGTGTTATTGGGAAGCAAAATAGTGAATCGTGAGCAGTAAGGAGTTGCAGCTCCTTTAATTTGATTCTTTCTTC
This sequence comes from Brachyistius frenatus, assembly GCF_029030835.1. Taxonomy (NCBI): domain Eukaryota; kingdom Metazoa; phylum Chordata; class Actinopteri; family Embiotocidae; genus Brachyistius; species Brachyistius frenatus. The sequence goes on from NW_027210763.1 coordinate 661,635, forward strand.
TAACCGTGAGCTGATGGAAACCCGTTTGCTGCAAGTTTCTTTTGCCCTCCGGTCAGAAATGAATCCAAAATTTGAGCAGTTATTGGATAAAAACATTAGTGAAGTCACAAATGGAGGTCGGTAAGCTGCTAAATTTCCCTCAGATGCATTTGTTTTATTTGGCTTGTTGCAACCCGTTATCACAGCAAAACGTGAAATAGACACGCAGGCCCACTACAGCAAAACGTGAAATAGACACGCAGGCCCACTACAGCAAAACGTGAAATAGACACGCTTTGTCGCTGTCAAGGTGTGACAGTAATTCACGCTAATAAAATAAAACAAATTGTTGGGCGTTACTTTTAAATTTGTTCTTCAACAAGGTATTAAAGTAGGTTTGAATATCTTGGTCCACATAGTTTTTTTATGACGGCAACAAAAAAAAGTTTCGTATGTTGGTATGTCTCTTCTTCTTCTTCTTCTTCATCATCATCATCTTGCACATTATCCAAAAAGCCTTTCAGACGCCTCTTCTATCAGAGTTTGAATTTGATGTTTTGCATTGAAAACCGGTGCAGCTGCACTGCATGAGCTTGCAGGAATCATGCGTACAAATCACCCACCGATGGTCCACTCCCTCCAACAACAACAACAAATGTCTTCACAGGATCTGTGCAAAATTTCTGACACGTTTTTTCATTTTGAAATGATCACATTTGTGTCAGGGCTTCATTATTCTACGTGTGTGCGGTGGGTTAATCTCTTTCCGACAGTTCCTGACGGGATTGCTTTAAGCCTATTCATTTGGGCTGAGCAGAACCTATCCGTGCATAATGTATATTTTCCGCACTTTAGGTTTGAGGCCACGTGAACCGTCTGTTTTCATGCGAGCGTGAAGCTTTGTGTGTCACATCAAAGGTTTAACATGTGTAGAGCCATTTCCTCAAAAAATATATCAGCGTCCTCTGTTGCCCTTTTGCTGCTTTGCAAGAAGAAGAAAAAGCTTTCTTTCTTCTTCTTCTTTTTTTGTTGCTGCTTTCACATTTGATGGAACCTTTTTTTTTTTTTTTTTCACAGTGAAATCACCCCTATTTAACTTACTGTATTCAATTAGCCACGCGAGTGTGTGCACGCATGCATGTGTGTTTGTGTGTCTGTCCTTGAAGCTTTCCTTTATTTCCAGCAAAGAAAAGAGAGACACGTCTGTGGACAATTTAAAGCAGACAAAGAGGAGGGAAAAAATGAAAATCACTGGGTGCTTTGTTCTTCGCTCTCTGCTCCAGCCGAGCGCCCTCTGACCGCAGCTGAGCTTTTCCATGTTGCCTCTCTCCCTCTCTCTCTGCCGCTGTCTCTCTCCCTCTCTGGTTGTCACGGATAGCTGGGTAACGTGGAGCTCCCTGTGCTGACCAGCAGGGCCGCAGATCGAGCCCCCCCCCCCCCCCCCACCTGTCCTCCCATGGAGAGACAGAGCAGCCTTTAAGATTGACCGCCTGCTGGGGTTTAGGAAGGTGGTGGGTGGAGGAAGGTGGGGGGGGCACTCCATCCGTCCCCTCCCTCTGCCTCACCCTCCAACCTTCACCCTTCCCTCCAAATGAAAAGAGTGCACGCAGGGAGACCCGTGTGTGTGTGTGTGTGTGTGTGTGTGTGTGTGTGTGTGTGTGTGTGTGTGTGTGTGTGTGTGTGTGTGTGTGTGTGTGTGTGTGCGTGCAAAGCTCCCCCAGTGTGACTGCCGCTGGCATGGAGGGGCAAAAGCCCTCACTCAGTGGTTGGTCCAGCCCCCCCTCCCCCTCCCCCTCTCCACCTCCTCCCTTTCTGCCGGTAAATACAAAGAGTGGGAAAAATAAAAGAAGCCCACATTACAAGCTCCTTAAGGGTCAAGGACAGGCCCCTCTCTGAATAGCTTCTAAGAGTCGTATTGTTGAATCACATAGCTCGCGATTACACCCTCTGTCATCTCCGCACGGATTTGGCTTTTTTCACGCGCACAACAAGGGAACATCAAGTAGCAGCCACTGAATAAGTCGGCCAACAGACACTGCAGTGGGAATTGATACAGACAGGACATCAATGGAGCAAAACCGAGGGCAGATGTAGAATTACGCCCCCCCCCCCTCTGAAAATGGGGATTTGGCTTAAAGATTTCATACCTCAACAGCAGCCGGGTTGTTGTTTTTTTTCAGTGATTTGGAATGTGAGAAGCGCTGAAATGGTGACGGAGGAGACGCGGTGCCAGAAGTGTGTGTTTTCAGAAATGCATTGTGTAAATGTTGCTGTGGTTACACGGTCCTCGCTGCACAACCCACCTCAGGGCCGCCCGCTTACACACTGTTGTCCTGTTTCATTACAGCCCGAGATCTCCCTTCTTCATTAGATCTGAGGCCAGAAGCGCGTTTCCTGAACACCGGACATTTGGTGTCATTTTAAAAACAGTCCGTGTGAGCCGGGTTTGTTTGTTGTTGTTATTGTTAAGTGCCCCTTTCTGATTACGTTTTATGTGACTATGGAATAAAAGTGTCCAAATTCTTCCCTCTTAAGGGACAAAACTGAATCTGTGTTACGTGAGATTACATTTAATTAAAATGAACATTCTACACCTAAAACGAAATATCAGAATCATTAAAACACTCTTCAATCTAGGTAATAGTAATTTTATCATATTGCAGAAATTATTGGCAATTGTTTTGTCGTCTTTCCAATTTCTTTTGCCACTAACACGATCTCTCCTGAAATCCGTGACATCAGACACTGAAAGCACGTGAACATCAGCAAGAGAGGATATAATCATCCTCCGTAGATACGACGTGGTCCAACATCGTTTAAAGGGGAAGTTTCACACTATCAACTTTTCAGCTGCAATTTATGTTTGGTAGTCATCTGGTTTAGATTTTACAGCACTTCAGGATAAAGAGAATAAGTACCAGCTTGTTGTTGGTGGAATAAAACAAAGAAGGCCCCAAACTGGGCTTCTCTGCTTGAGAAAGATAGAAATAAAAATAAAAAATGATCATCCGACAAACGTGTGTTGTTTAGTTAACGAGTTGTTTCTGAGCCGTGGACTCTGTTCTTTGTTGTGAGTCTCGGACCACATGATGAGCGGTGAAGCCTCTCTTTCTCTCATTAAACTCACCGATCAGGCTTCATGTAAGTTGTTTAAGAAACTCCCATAAAGCTCAGATTATAACTCTTTCCGTCACTTCGTGTGCACATGACAGCAGGTTCTGTGTTCAAGCGTGCCCGTTTGAAAAAGCTATAAAATCACTTCCCTTCCACAACGGAACAGTGAAATAGACCCGCCGGTCCGCTGCAGCAAAGCGTGAAATAGATACGCTGTCGAGGCGTGACAGTTACACGTTTTACTGTAGTGGACAGAAACTAAACCCACTGTATGCGTGTGTGTAAGATTCACGCTTTCAAAATGTGTAACTGTCACGCCTAGACTAGTTAAAGCGTGTCTATTTCACGCTTTGCTGTGATATCGCGGGTTGTGTGGAGGAGAAGATCGCATTGCACCTGAAACTGCAGTTGCTTTTGCTCAGAGGAATGAATTGCACAAATAATGTCACGTTTTCATGATTCGGGCGTCATGCGAACTGCAGCTGGAGCGCAGCCGTGCAGCCGTGCAGCCGTGCAGCCTGTGAGCGTCCTCGCTGGAGATTAGAGGCCTCGTCTGCAGAGTGCAGCCGAGGTCAGACGCCGCTGAGAGCCGGCATGCTCTTCACCTCAGGGTGAACCTGTAGCATGTGTGTGTTTAGTGCATTCGGCCTCCTTTTGTCTTCACTTCACTTCACACACACACACACACACACACACACACACACACACACACACACACACACACACACACACACACACACACACACACACACACACACACACACACACTCTCTCTCTCTCTCTCTCTCTCCAGCCTCTGTCTCAGGTATCCGGCCTGGTGTTCCCGTGGTGAGGAGGCCGTACCGTGTATTCTCTTCACCAAAGTGCTCCTGAACACGGGTCCGTTTGTGCTGCCTTGCTCGCCTGCCACTAAGCGGATCGACTTCATGTTATATTTATGCAGCCTCAAGCGCCCTCTTCTCTCCCTATCTTCCTTCATCATCCTCTCCCTCCCTCCCTCCCTCCCTCCCCGCCCGTCTTCTGCTGCGTTGAACTCTCGCCAGCTCCACTAGGTCTCCCCTCTGCAGACAACAGCGTTCCATCTCGTTGCTTTTGCCCTAGATATCGTCTATTTTTATATGGAATAATTAGACACACAACTGATTTAAATACTAATACCGAGCCTTCTTCTTTTGTCTGGCGCTCGCATGTGGGATGGCTGCACAATAAAGCCAAAGGTGAGAGACACACGTCCCTTTCTGGGTTTGTTTTAACCGTCCTCTCCACGGTGTGTTTTCTGGGTGCGATGCAGTCTGCAGCACAAACTTCGAGTAGATGTGTGAACACTCACAAACACAACGCTACACTCATTATCTGTTTCCAAAGGTGAAAACGAGGGAGAACATTCAGCCCGTGGTTACTGTTGTTATTATTAACGTGTATTCAGCGCGGGAGGAAGAAAAAAAAGAAAAAAGATCACATTATTTTCAATATTTGTTTGGAGTATTTGTTGAGCCTGTTAATTTACAGCCAACCGCAAGGTCTTTGCAGAGGTATTAGTGTGTGTGTGTGTGTGTGTGTGTGTGTGTGTGTGTGTGTGTGTGTGTGTGTGTGTGTGTGTGTGTGTGTGTGTGTGTGTGTGTGTGTGTGTGTGTGTGTGTGTGTGTGTGTCCCAGCTGTCTGTACAGTCTCCAAAGAGAGAAAACATGGCAGCAGTGATGATGATGTTGATGATGATGATGATGTGTATGATTTTATTGATGAAGACACTGCCTTGTGCGTTGTGCATGATTTAATATATTTGTGGTTATTGACGTCGACAACAGGAAATCATTTCTGCTCCTGTGGCAAATAAAAGGCTCAAGATTACAGGACGTTGGAGGTGAATTTAAATGTGGACGTTTACGTGTCTGAACGGTGCAGCTGGAGTGTTTAGATGCTGTTAACCACTGTGATGGTTCTCTCGATTACATCATATGTGAGGTACTTTAGATCCACCTGTCTGAAAGATGATGACCTGTTGCAAGTTATGAAAAAATGTGATTCATTTTAAGTAATTTACGTGTAACTTTGCTTACGTAAAATAGTTTGAACCTGAACCACACGGTGTTTGATGCCTGAATCGAAGGCGTCTTACTTTTCACGTGGAGGCAAAGCAAAACGTGACACTGACACGGCATCCTCTAGTGGACTGACGGGTGTATTACACGCTTTATCGTGTTACTGGATTGTCTTGTTCAGACCAGGCGGAGACCAGTGGTGATGTCATCGTTGGTTTGTGATCGTTATGAATCCTCCAGTTCAGATTCTGTCCGTCACCATCTTTGCTTGTTCGGAGCGGTTTGGAGCAGGAAGTGACCATATTTGGACGAGCTGGGGGAGGAGCCAGCGGTGGATCTGACTGATCTGATCGGAAACCTGACGATACTACATCCCGCCCACCGATCGCTGTAACCTGACTGCACCACAGGCCTGTCAATCAAACAGACACGCCCCCAAAAACAGGTCTTCTTGAATCTTCTTTTCTAATGAATGAGGGATTATTTTCAGATGGACCTCCAGAAAACTAAGAAGAAGGAGTGACTTTAGCTAACAACACCGAGATAACTGATGGACACATTTTATTCACTTTGGATTTGATGAGAGAAGTTGAATGGGAGTCTATGGAGCCGGAGGCTTTTTGGAGCCGACCTCTAGTGGCACTCGCTGGTATTGCAGCTGAAGACACTTCTGGATCAGAACCATTTTACAGACCTGAAGCTTCGAACTTTTATATCCAGTCTGTGGATAAAACAGGCAAATTTATGATATGCTGATAATGTCATACTTCATGAACATGATTCGTGACCTCCACCAGCACCAAACCTTCCTCCTTGGTCTTCACCAGACACACCGTTGTTCAGTTTAACATTGTCTGCTGAATTTCTTGGTTCAGCCAAAGGAATTACAGAACCTTTTCTTTGTGTTTGTTTTGAACAAAAAAGGGGGAAACTGTGTGTAGTTGGTACGCTCACACAACGTCTAGGTTCCTGTGAACCTCTCAGGGCTTCGCCTGCCTCGGCCATGAGGGGTTGTTGAAAAGAAACGGTGGCAGTGTGACAGCTCGGAGACGCAAAACCAAATCCACTTTCTTTCCCTTTTCTTCCTGCTCGGCGTTCTCATTCAGCGCTGAGCCCTCAACAATGTGGCGTTTCCCCCGACGAGCTCCCTCTGCAGGGAGCACACCCCCTTCTTTCCTAATTTCCCTCCACCTCGACAGAAAAGAGCCCCGTTAAAGAGCGTCATTAGTGCCAGGCCGCTTTTTTGTTCGCGTACTCTCAGAAGAAAGAGGAAGTGTTATCTGTGGCGGGCAAACTTAACCCAATTAAGATCTGGTGGGGCGTAGGGGCTTGGCTTGGGACACTGCTGAGGCTGCCAGCTTGCCAAGCGGGCACGCGGCCAGCCAGCCAGCCAGACAACCGACCAGGCAGGCAAGTAGCCAGCCGCCCACTCAGCCAGCCAGCAGCCAGTCAAACAGCCAGCCAGCAGCCGGGGAAGCAAGCAGCTGGCTGCTCGGTGCACCTACCGACCCGGCAGTCCAACCGCTCAGCAGCCGTCCTGCCAGACACACGGCCTCCTTCTCAATCTGACTTTGGTTCAGAATCGATCTTCAAGTGCTCCGATTGGCAGAACGATCTGATTTATTGCCTTCTGTGCTGTTTATCTACAGTGTGTGTGTGTGTGTAAGTGTGTGTGTGTGTGTGTAAGTGTGTGTGTGTCCGGGCCTGCCATCTGCAGCAGCAGTGATTGATAAGGAAGTGAATAACTGTCGTGTGTTACGCTTCCGGACGTCGCGTCAAAGGATATCTGACGGAGGTTTAAAAGGAATTTCTTAAAATGTTGCACAAACGTTCACTTTAACTCAAAAGGTTAAAGGTCACTGTGACCTCACAAAACCCGTTTGTGGACATATCTCAAGAATTAATTCATTATTTATGATCAAATTTCACAAATGTCAAAGGGTAAAAGGATAATGTCACATTTAATATTCTGGTTTCAGATATTGGTTTTGGACTCGTCTTAAACTGGATGTGAACCTGGTTTTAGACAGTTTTAGGACTGATTTTAGACTTAGCTTAGCTGGTCCTTCCTGTCGAGTCTGTTTGATCCCGGCTCGACATTTTCAGATGAACATTTCTGCATTTTGTAGCCGAAGCTCTCGACTCGGCCTCCTCTGCTGCATTTATAGACACTCGTGGTCTTTTTAATGCCGCTGGATGTGTTTGCATTAAGAAAGACTAGAAAAATAAATCCATGAACATCCTTTAACTGACGACAGGTTGAGTATTAAGTCCCCGAATCAAATATGTCTGCTTCTTAAAATATATTTCATAAACGTCCTCAGACGTGCAGGATGGACGCTCGGAGGGCTAACGCACATTTTTTACATGCTATCTAACCATGTGACAAAAGTCTAGCCGTGTGTGTGTGTGTGTGTGTGTGTGTGTGTGTGTGTGTGTGTGTGTGTGTGTGTGTGTGTGTGTGTGTGTGTGTGTGTGTGTGTGTGATGCGCTGGTGGCGTTTCTCAAACGGAGCATTTGCAATTAACCAAACAACAAAAGACCCCTTGTCATATGCAAATGTGGACTGAGACTGAGACATCATCACCCCGTACATTAGAGCATACACCCATCTCACACACACACACACACACACACACACACACACACACACACACACACAGCGGCATACTTCAGAATCATCAAAACTTCTTCCCCTGGTGCCACACCTCACACTGGCACACACACAAACACGCTCACCCCATGATCCGCGCACTAGTGCCAGATACACACTCCAACAGCCAAACATGTTGATAATTAGAGCCTTGTTATTGGAAGGTGTTATCACAACAATTAACACCCTAATGTGTGTATGCGTGTGTGTGTGTGTGTGTGTGTGTGTGTGTGTGTGTGTGTGTGTGTGTGTGTGTGTGTGTGTGTGTGTGTGTGTGTGTGTGTGATGGAAGGAGAAGTGGTTGTTGTGTGTGTGTGTGTGTGTGTGTGTGTGTGTGTGTGTGTGTGTGTGTGTGTGTGTGTGTGTGTGTGTGTGTGTGTGTGTGTGTGTGTGTGTGTGTGTGTGTTGTGTGTGTGTGTGTGTGTGTGTGTGTGTGTGTGTGTGTGTGTGTGTGTGTGTGTGTGTGTGTGTGTGTGTGCAAGCCATCCTGTGATGCCGGGTGGTGATGGTGGGGAAAGTGTGCGTGTGCATTCCATTAATTCTGACACACACACACACACACACACACACACACACACACACACACACACAGTGAGGGTTCGGTGTAACAATGAAACAGTTTCCCATTTGATGAAGTTCCTGTGATTTCTGACACAAAGGCAGCAGGAATAGGTGGAGTGATAGATTCTGATTGATATCCAGTGGGGAGCAGAGACAGGAGAGGGGGCGGGGCTAGCTGTGAGTGTGTGTGTGTGTGTGTGGGGGGGGGGGTATGCTCTCGTAAACGAAAAGAGGAGAGTCGGGGGAGGTCTGAGCACAAAATGATGGAGGAAGAAGACAATAATTTTTTTAAGCTCTAAATATTTGTGTGTTTTTTTTATAGCAAGTTTCCGTTTTAAATGACGACAGTTTTGGGGCGAAGACGACGCGAGTGGAAAACAAATGACTTTACTCAGGAGGCAAGGAGGTGGAGGAATGACAGAGGGATGAGGGTGGGGGGGGCACAGGTGGAGGCAGGTGTTAAAGTGTTAAAGGATGGGGAGGAAGAGGAGAGCAATGAAATGTGTGTGTCAGCGATAGAGAGAAGTAGTGATTTTATGTGTCCAAAATGTGTATTTATACCGTTTATAAAGCTTTAAAATATTTGTTTTAAGTGCATTTTTTTATTTGAGATGATCCAAAATATTTAATTATATTTATATAAGTGAAATTTTCATCTGGTCACTTTGTTTTCACTTTATTTAAGTTGTGTGGTTTTAATTTGTGCATTCGGAAACATCCAGAGAAGCCCGAGAGGAGGAAGTATGGAATTTTATTTTGGTGATGGAAACTCAGAAATCAGCTAATGAACCCCAAAAAAATAATAATGTCTTGTTTCAGAAAATCTTTCATGTTTCTGAATGTGCATCTATATAAAAATATATAATAAAATGTTATAAAAATTATAACGCATGCAATTCTGAAAATACACAAGTTTAGAGCTGGAAATTAGCAGATAGATTTTCAGAATAAAATGATTGGATGCTTATTTACAGAAACAACTGAAGCGTCATGCTTCTTTGGCTTTTTATTTTTTTTAAAAATTGATGTTTTCAATGCAGTTTTTATTATGTTGTTTCCTGTGTTGTTTTGAGATCATGTCGCGATTTACATCATTTGAGGGTCCACTGCAAGAAATGTGTGCTTACATATGCTGCATGTACATGAAGAACACATTTGCTGATGATCTCTTTACTTTTAGACTTTTTTTATTTAATAATTCACAACTATTTGTTGAATTTGATGCATTTTTTTCTGTTCTTATGCATCTCATTTCTTTTCTATGTATTTAAATGCTCCTTTTAGTCTGTTTTCACATGAAACTCATTCTCTTGCTGTAAAACACTGAGCTGCATTGTTGTATGAAAGGTGCGATACAAATAAAGTTTATTATTATTGTCATACATCTGTCATCATTTTTATAGGCTGCTTCTCAAAACTCCCTGTTGGTTTACTTTTTCCTTCCAAAGTTTAAAACGCACACACGACAGTGACGGACTGATTCTGTTGATTTTACTGCTCTTATTAATATTTGAAAAGTCTGCAGCAAATTACAAAAACACACAAATCAAAGCTGAAATTATTTCCGTTGCGATTGATAATCTGAAGTATCCCAAGCAATTATTAACTCTCTTATTTTGTTTGGCTGTAAACTGAAAATTCAATTCCACAAGCCGCATTTGGAAAATGCAGAAACTTGCTCCTGCAGACATTTATATATTAAAAAAAAATTTAAAAAAAATAAAAAAAAACAACCTTCAGTTAGACACTTAAACAATGAGCTGAATCCGACAGTACGCTGCTTTAACACACAGTCAATCAGAGAGAGTGTGTGTGTGTGTGTGTGTGTGTGTGTGTGTGTGTGTGTGTGTGTGTGTGTGTGTGTGTGTGTGTGTAGGCTGGTGTAATGAGGTGGAGACGCTTGTCCATTACTTCCTGAGTTGATGGGCTCGTCGCAGCAGCGCTGCCACAGCTGGAGCGGAGGAGGAGGAGGAGGAGGAGGAAGAGGAAGCCATGAGGAGACGTTCAGACACATTCACCCTCCGCCTGTTTGTCTGAGCGCTGCTTTCACTCCCACTTTAACTTACAACATCCTTAATGTTAACACTAATGCACTTAAGTTAAAGCACTTTGCAAAGAAGTTCATTAATTGTTTGTACACAGAAAAACTGTTTCAAAGTATTTGAACTCAAACCGACAAAAATAAATAAATAAATTCCTGCAGAGAAATGTAGAAGAAAAAGATTTGAAGATTTCCATGTGAAGTTTTGTATTTTTTACAGTTTTCACTCTTCAGGAAGTTTATGTTTAAAAACTGAAATAATCCTTCTAAAATTAGACGGAGGAAAAACCGGACGAGGTCGTGTGATGCAAGTCTGGAGAAAATGTAAATCGCTGATTCATGGATTATATTAATACAGATGTGAATAAATGACCTGGGAGATAATAGTTGAAAGTATGAACTCTGCTCAAGTCTCAGAAGTTGTAAATAAGTTTTCCGAGTTGGAAATGTGGCAACGCGGAATCAAATGATGTGACATGGAGGTACAAAGCTTTTTCCAAATTCAGTTACTATTTTGTTTTAATGCTGCCTGATGTAAAGGAGCAGGTGTGTGTCGCCATCTGGAGGTTAAAAGGTGTAACTACATCATAGGAGAATCAGGGATTACACGGAACCAAGAATCAAACCTGCTCTCACAATAGGAACAGTTTGGACTTTAAAAATATGTTTTTTATTTTTAAGTCTGTTAGTTTGAATGAGAACTTGTAAAACGGTAGAAATCAACTCATTTTGTTCAATGTTACCCTAAAATATCTAAAAATCAAACATTAATAAACACCTGAGGCCTCATTCATAAGGAGGTAAAAGTTTGCTGTAAAAGTTCCTCCTGGTGACAAAAATCCAAAGAAATTGTTAGAAAATATGACGTTTTAGACACAAAGATGTTTTCTGAAAGTGAACGTTTGAAGAAATTCAGACATCGACCAGAAGGAACGACAGTAAAAGCTACATTTCTGATCATGTAAAATAAATAAGACCATCGTCCCCGTGAAGCAGCTTCACGCTGTGAGGAACGTTTCTGTCACCAGGAACTCCTGCTGGAAGTCAAAAATTACGTCGTTGTTGATTTTAAAAGAGCTGCAGCTGTTTAAAAAAAAAACCTGTTTCCCCAAAAAGTTGGAGCACCGAAGAAAAATGTAAATAAATACAGAATGCATTGATTTGTAAATCACATAAATGTGCTTATTTTGAATTTGATGGCAGCAACATGTCTTATAAATGCTGCTAAGCGTAACTTCTTTGTGTCTTCGAGAAATTCCAAATGAGCACTTTTTTTTTTTTTTTTTTTAAAGAATACAGATTTCTCACTTTCAACATTCGATATGTTGTCTTTGGTCTATTTTTAATTCAAATGTTTAGTTGCAAATCATCGCATTCTGGTTTTATTTACATCTTACAGATGTGTGACGCTGACGTCTCCACTCAGACTCACTTAAAGTTGTCCTTAAAGTCCGGACTTGAAATTTAAAGAGTTTGGTTTCATATTTCCACCTTAAATTAGAGCAACTTGTACAGTTTTTCACTTTGATTCAACATTTCTGTCCTCTGGGATTCATCAGTCGGCACTGAGGGACTTAAACTGATGTCACTTTTTTTTTTTTTTAATTCTTGACGTTTAATTATCATTTTAATAAAAGACAAAAGAAAAACATCAAAAAGCTCATCATATCCAAACAAAATATTAAAACATTTATAGAGGTTTTCTTTGAAAATAGAATTCAGATCAGACCAGTCAAACACATCAAAGAAAAAAAACACTCATCCACAGAATAACCTGCTGGAATATTTACATGATATATACACACACCTGCTTCGTGAATGCAGAGAATCTTTTTGTGAAATTTTTAAGCACCGGAGGGGGCGGGGCTTCTAATACAGAAAAAAAACCAGGAGGTCCAACCACAGAGAGCTCTTACCTGCCTGTTGCTTTAGAAATGAACCAGCTGCCCAACGCTGCACGGGACGGCTCGTTTTGTGGATCAGAGTTCATCCTGAGCGGCCGTCAGCGTCCAGAGACGCCGACGGCACGAACACAAAGCCGAGGAAACCATACGTACAACTGTCAGTCTGAATCCTCCGTCAGTCCATCCGCCATGTTTTATCTTCCAGCTGGCTGTGGGTTACTAGTTAAAAAAAGGTCTTTTTTTCTTTTAGTGTCGGGGGCCACTCAGTCGGGGGAGTGGGGGGCCTGAAAGATGAGAAAAATACATCACACAATAAACATTAAAACACTTTTTACGTATACAGATGTCATAAAAGGCCAAAAAGGAAACAGAAACGTGAGATAATAAATCCTGAATGATCCACCTGGGGCCAATAGGAGCGGAGGGCGGGAGCTCTTCAGAGAGGGCGGAGCTCCTCGAGGTCCGTGGGGGCCCCTGGGGCCGGGGTGGAACGGAGGTGGGTGGTGGAGGAGGGGACCGCGAGGCACGCTGGGGGCCCCGTAAGGGATGTGCGAGGACAGCGGACCCCGAATGAGCGGCTGCCCCAACGGACAGGGGAGCCGGTGCAGGGAGAGCAGCGGGGGGGGTTTGGTTTTAGGGTAAGAGCCTGGAAGGAGAGGGACCAGACGGAGTTAGACACGCTACATACGTACGCCAACATATCAAATGCAGGTTGTTTACTGCTGTAACCTGACTGCACCACAGGCCTGTCAATCAAACAGACACGCCCCCAAAAACAGGTCTTCTTGAATCTTCTTTTCTAATGAATGAGGGATTATTTTCAGATGGACCTCCAGAAAACTAAGAAGAAGGAGTGACTTTAGCTAACAACACCGAGATAACTGATGGACACATTTTATTCACTTTGGATTTGATGAGAGAAGTTGAATGGGAGTCTATGGAGCCGGAGGCTTTTTGGAGCCGACCTCTAGTGGCACTCGCTGGTATTGCAGCTGAAGACACTTCTGCCTCATTGTTGAGTAAAGTTGTGGCTGCAGCACTCACCTGGTGAAGGTAGGAGAGGTACGGGTGCAGGCGGGGAGAGGTCCACCAGGGAGCCCCCCACCACAGCGGACGGAGGCTGCGGGGGTCCGGGCGGAGTCGGGAGCAGAGGAGGCGGTTTGCCGAGTCCTGCAGGCAGCAGCATGTTGCCCCTCTCGCCGGCGGTGCCGGAGGCTGCAGAGACACAAACCAGACGGACGTGGCAGACGAGGAAACCCAAAGTTGAAAAGTTAACGTCGCGGTCGTCACCTTCCACGTGGTCCCGCCGGGAGCGGACGTACTGCGCGACGGTCTCCAGCTCTTCGGGGTAGAGGTGCACGCCGTCGGCCAGCAGCAGCAGCAGCTGCCGGGTTTCCGTGGGGACGGAGTGGCGCGCGATCTTCTCCCGCTCCAGGAAGTCATCGAGCAGCTGCGACGCCTGCGCCGCCACGTCCGAGGGGTCCCGCTGGGGGGGGGGGCGCTCCTTGGAGTGTCTGCGGCCGTACTCCGCCTGGACAAAGTCCATGGCCTGGTCTTTGGGCATGTTGCGGTGGACTGAGGAGGGAAGGCGGACGGTGAGGAGGCGGCGACACGTAGAAAACAACAACAGATCTTATTGTTGGGAATCAGCACGCTCAGCAAAAAAAACTTTACATGCTGAGTTTTGGTTTGTTGGAGTTGGAGATTAGAGGCGTGCAGATTCAGGAACTTTTTAATGCCTTGTTCATGTTTCTGGACGTAAAGTAACTGATCACCGGTTTTATTTTAAAATAATGAATATACTTCAGATGATTTGTGCATTTTAAATTTGCTGGCGTGATAAATAATTCCTGTATTATATATATATATATATATATTTTTTTTTTAATGGTTATATATGAATTGGTTTGTTTTTTTTAACTGGTTTCAGTTTGGCTGAGGAGTAAAAATGTATTTAGGGCAAAATTTAGATGTTTGTTGTTGTTGTGAAATAAACAACAGCATCAGTACATTTGATGTTCTTGTTTTTATATGATGCGTTTTTTTCTAAATTTGTTTTATGCAGATGTTTTTGTGCGTTTATAAAAATAAAAATTAGAAATGTTGATTTCACAGTGAATTACAATAAAGTTTCGTACGGAGAAACTTCGCTTTACGACAACTTGAGTTTCATTTCGGTCGCCATCTGTTCTTGTGGTTAAACCGGCTGCATGCGACTTGCAGCCTGCAAACCTGCAGCTGCCGTGCAGACGCAGCAACACGCGTCTCGGGAAATATGAAACGTCAAAGGTGCAAACACACATCACTCCTCTCGTTTCCTTCTTCCAAAGCACACCGACGATCAAAAAACAATCTACACTACAAAAAATATTAAAACTTTGGTTTTTGCTCCCATTTTTTTTTTTTTTAGGAGTTGAAGTCCAGAAGAACTCCGTCGGCTTTTCCTGCGTTCTTCTTCTACGGTATCTTTAACGTGGACTTCCTGCAGAGCTCCGATGATGACGACTAACAAACAATACGTTTCCAAAGGAGCACAAACTGATGTTTTAGCGTTAAACTATGTGGGCGAAGAATTCTCCGATGTCAAAGGTCAAAGTTGAGAATGAAAATCAGACATTCATGCTCATAATTACACTTCTGCCTTCGACTCACCAGGTTTGTTTACACCTTTGGAGGCCGTTATGTAGCAACGCCTCTTCATAACTCACTAAAGGAATCGCTGAGATCTCTCAACAGTGTTAACGGGAAGAACTGATGAGCAGCGTCACAAAAATGAAACACAAGTTGTAATAAATCAGAGTCTTTGTTCAGTTTATTAAGTATGTAATATTGTGTAATATTGTGTAATATTGTGTACAAGTGGCAGCCAATGGAGAGACGGCTGATAACGTGTCCACTGAATAAATATTTGCTGGATTTAATATTCTCGGGGTGATTTTTGAGAACAAGTTGGTGTTTCAGTGGCCGTATTTCTTATTTCTACTATTTTAAGTCTATTTCGGAGTGAATGTTGAAAGTGAACTGCACTGACTGGAGAGGAAGAAAAAGGGGGGGAAGATGGAGGGGTTGCAAACGGAGGTGGGCTTTGGGTTCAGCTTGACGGGGGACGGACTTACTTTTGAGGGAGTCTGAGAATATGATAACAGTGCAGGAGGACAGAGTTACGTTTGTCTGTTCCACCAGAATACATAACGGGGAGCCGTCGGCCCGGACGTCCTGCAGGGCCCGGGTCAGGCCCGACTCCGCTTGGAGGTAGAGCATCTCCACTGACAGGCCGCGTTCCTGCAAGCACTGGCTTAGCGATTTGGGGTAATCCCTTTGAGAGGAAGAGAAACACTTTGTTAACGTGAGTGACTCCGCTGGCATAAAGAGAAACCCTGAGTGAAAAAACATGATGAGTCGTCATTCCTGGAGGATGTTTTTAGAGCTCTCGTGGGTGTGTTTAGGGTGTTCGTGTGTGTTTAGGTAAAAACAGAAGGTCTTATTCATGAGGAAGACTTGAGGGACCTCGTTTATGAAAAAATAATGAAAATACGCCTTCAAAATGGTCGGAGCAGCAGTTGGCAGGTCTGTAA
>NW_027210763.1:682500-862500 GCF_029030835.1 Brachyistius frenatus
AATAATAACTTTATTGAACAAGATGTAAATTAACAAACAGTGTAAAAAAAAAAAGTACGCATTGTTTCGTACAGAAAAAGTAGCAGTGTGGAAATAGCCGGACACTAAAAGTAAAAAAAATAAGTAAAATAGAAATTAATAAACATAGATGGATTTAAATTCATAAATTCCCTTGATGCAGAAATATCATAGGAGGAAAAGATATATACATAAAAATATCATTCTTCCTCTTCAAGATTCTCTTCATACAGTTGGACAGTTTTGTTCCTTCTCTCAGTATTCATCTGTTTGAGAGTTTTTAACATCATCTTTAAATTCAGAATGAACTATCGATACGTTATTCACCAAATTCCATTGAAAAATTTGCCATAGAAAACTAACAAATGTATAATGAACTCAAAATTCAGATTTTCATGTTCAAATTATGTAATAAAAAATTTTCGATTCAATTTTAATATTTACATTTATTTTACCCCGTTATATAATCTTCCATTCTGGACCAGAAAATAATACAAATGTGTCATTACGTCATTTAAACTCGTTCGCTTGTTACAGGAAAAGATGTGATGCTCGAGCCGGTCGGTCTGTCGGTCTGTCTGTCTGTCGGTCGGTCTGTGTGTGTGTGTGTGTGTGTGTGTGTGTGTGTGTGTGTGTGTGTGTGTGTGTGTGTGTGTGTGTGTGTGTGTGTCTGTCTGTGTGTGTGTGTGTGTGTGTGTGTGTGTGTGTCTGTCTGTGTGTGTGTGTGTGTGTGTGTGTGTGTGTGTGTGTGTGTGTGTGTGTGTGTGTGTGTGTGTGTGTGTGTGTGTGTGTGTGTGTGTGTGTGTGTGTGTGTGTGTGTGTGTGTGTCTGTGTGTGTGTCTGTCTGTCTGTCTGTCTGTCTGTCTGTCTGTGTGTGTGTGTGTGTGTGTGTGTGTGTGTGTGTGTGTGTGTGTCTGTGTGTCTGTGTGTGTGTGTGTGTGTGTGTGTGTGTGTGTGTGTGTGTGTGTGTGTGTGTGTGTGTGTGTGTGTGTCTGTCTGTGTGTCTGTGTGTGTGTGTGTGTGTGTGTGTGTGTGTGTGTGTGTGTGTGTGTGTGTGTGTGTGTGTGTGTGTGTGTGTGTGTGTGTGTGTGTGTGTGTGTGTGTCTGTGTGTGTGTGTGTGTGTGTGTCTGTGTGTCTGTGTGTGTGTGTGTGTGTGTGTGTGTGTGTGTGTGTGTGTGTGTGTGTGTGTGTGTGTCTGTCTGTGTGTCTGTCTGTGTGTGTGTCGTGTCTGTCTGCCGGTCTGTCTGCCTGTCGGTCTGTCTGTCTGCCGGTCTGTCTGTCTGCCGGTCTGTCTGTCTGCCGGTCGGTCTGCCGGTCGGTCACCGGAGTGAGCGCGTCGCGCGAGCAGCTCACGCGCTCTCCTCGTCGGACCGTGAGCGCGCGCCGCGGCGGCGACAGTCGCCATTTTATTTTGAAACTCAAACCTGAAGCGGAGGCTCGAGCGACCTCTTCCATTTCTGGTTTGTTGTGAGCGATAAGAAGGGATGAGGACCTGAACTACTTTCGTCGGAGCACGGTGAGACTCGGGAACGTATTGACTGAACAACCCGTCGGTAGATTTACACGTAAAACGCGATAAGCAGCGGTGTTGACGGAGGGATGGCCGTTAGCCAGCAGCGCGAGCGGGCCCGTCTACGTGCTGGACAGCAGCTGTCAACTCGGTCCCGTCGAGCCAGGAGCGACGCGCGAACCGGGCTTTGTTTTTGGTCACGTCGGGAGTTTTCTGTCATTTCACGAGTCGAATAGATGCTGGAGAAGATTGCGGCGTCCGCCCGCGAGCCTTCGGGTCTCCGCGTGGCTGTGAGTCGGTGTGTATTTTGTGATTGTAACGCTGGCGGCTCCGTGAAGTAGTCGGAGCCCGGAGACGAGCTAACGTTAACAAGGTGCATGCTAACGTTAGCTGGCACGATCGCGCAAAAAAAAAAAAAAAAAAAACACCCGCGAGACTCGTGTTTGTTCCGGCTCACGGCCACGACGAGCACGGCTCCGAACCTGTCCAGGTCCGGCCGGTACCTCGAAAGGAAACCGAAGAAAAGTGAGATGTCGCAGTTTTAAACATTTCTGTCTCAAACATACGAGCCGTGGAACTAGCTCATGTTGCTAACGCTAGCTCCTCGTCCGGGCTAGTTGTGTAGCATTAGCTCGTAGCTCCCGTGAAGTCTCCGGTTTAAATGTTGGACGTCGACCTCCTCCGGGGGGACGCGGACCGGATCGGACGTGGATGTGCACTAGAAACCCGAAGCCGTGGCGGGGTGAGCCGTCCCGGGGCTGGACGTCAACACTTCGTAGTTCACAACGAGCTCAATAATTCGTTCAGTCAGACTCGTCGGAGCGAAGTGTTGCTCACCGGACGGGCTGCAGCTGACCCGCTTCACGCTCCCCGGAGGTGGCGCTCTGCTTCTCCAGCCCGTTCACCACCACCAGCTGGGGTCGCGCTGTTCGCACGCCAGGCCGTGTTCAGTGATGCTGCATGCTGCCCGACACCAGCTCACGTACTTTAGCTGCTTCTTTGTTTCTGCGGGTGATTTTTTTGACGCTTTCTTGTCTGTTTGTTCTTTAACTTTAATGTCTGGAAGCTCTTCATGTGACCGACTAATGTGAAACCGTGTCGGTGAACGACTCGACGCGCTGAGCATGTGAACGGCAGGTATCGGGGCACCGCCGCGGCCTAGTGCAGCCCTGCTGCCACGGTCCGTTTATGTAACCTCACAACACCAATGAACATGTTGGACTTCACCGACACAGCTGGAGCTCCCGCAGCTTCTGCATTTTATCAGCTGATAAAAGTGCAAACACCAGACGGTTAAAATGTATTTTACAGCACTTTTAGGGTCTGTTGTCCAGGTAGGCCTCAAAAGCCTGTCTCTCAGTGTTTTGTGTTGTCAGTGGATAGTAAATATTGTCCTGCAGAAAAAAAGTACACTGCACTGCCCGAGTTCAGCGCCAACTCCAAAAAATGAGTTCCTGTTTGTTTCATTTCCGTTTCTTAAAACCAATTTATGTGTGTTTTGAAATAATTTTGTACAATTTTTTTTTCGTCCTTTTCATTCCAGATGCTGAACTTGATTTTAAACTGAAGGACTGTACCTACTAGCACTGGGAGCCACCGATCGGAGCACTCATTTGGAAAGCCGACAATTTTTTCACACCTTTTGGGGGGGGGGAGCAGAAGTAACCTATCACTGAAGTGACTAAAGGGGAATAATGGTGATTTTGCGCCGTGCTCGGCCGCCTGCTTCCGCCCCAACCAGCAATGAATCTTGACTCGCTCTCGCTGGCTTTGTCTCAAATCAGCTATCTGGTGGACAATTTAACAAAGAAAAACTACCGAGCCAGCCAGCAAGAAATACAGCATGTAAGTGGCGGCAAACACGTCGAAATACGTTTGTTTTTACATCTTGTCACAAGATATCTTGGATTCAGGGCTGGACACTCTGGACAGAATGAAACATGATATTTTTTCACCAAATTCTTCGATATTGTGGACAGTTTTCTTGGGATGACTTCACTAAATATTTACACAGTGACATTTTTCTTTATGAATAATCATTAGTAGTGTGGCTATAATGACTACATGGGTAAACGGTGAGAGAAGTCTGGATAATTACGTCCCTTTACTGTAATGTGGCCGATGAAAACCGGAAAAGACCAACACTGTACATGTAACGGTATTACGATGTCCAAAAGTCGAAGACGCTACCTCGTCTCATATCACAACACTGACATAACATCAATATATGGACCAGCCCTACTTGGAATACTGTTAACATCAAGCCATTTGGAAATCTTTTTTTTTTTTTTTTTCCCAACACTTCTTCCAACCATTTTCTTTGTGTACATCTGATAATGCAGACTCGCTGTTTCAGTTTACAGTATAAGCAGATTTTTTTTTTTGTAAAATGATGACCTAAGCCAGTTGTGTGATGGTCAGCGGCTGTTTGGAAGTAAAGTTAAAATAACCTTTAGTCCCCCCACTTTAATGAAATTAAGATCGGGTCAGCTCGGTCCTCTGTAGATGTTGGCGGTTAATTCACTGTTTTGTTGTTTGCTTAGTAAAAGAAAAGACAAAGAAGAGATTTCGCTGCTTTACCGTTGTTCGAACAGCTCATTATAAATTCACCTGGAAGCGTTTATGCAAAAAAAACAACCTCTTATTTTATAATGTGGATGACTCACGTAGATAAATAGTCTTATTGTTTATCAGTGTGAACATACCTGGTGCTCGCATGTGCTGATGTTTCTTCATGTGCTCTCCCTAGATTGTAAATCGTCACGGTCCTGAGGCAGACAGGCATCTACTACGCTGTCTCTTCTCCCATGTGGATTTCAGTGGCGATGGTAAAAGCAGTGGCAAAGACTTTCACCAGGTAATTTTTGATTAGAAACATTTAAATTCTGTTTGTTTTTACTAAAATCTTTGTTCGAAGTTTTGCTGCATTATAAGGTTGCATATAAAATATTTATATAACATGGAAAAAAAGTTTTTTGGGGGGCAGCATTTGTTCCTAAAAATGTTATCTCATATGGCAAAACTGACCCGTTGTTCTCGGAAGTTACATTTATTTTACAGACTTCCCAAAAACACATTAATTAAACGGTGAATCATATAAAACTACTGAGTATTTAGTGTGAGAAACTCGTCTTTATATTCCCGAACATCAGATAGAAATGTAAGATTATAGCTTTTAAGTGGTCCAATAAGTTAATTCTCTCAAGTGATTAAAGAAATAACTAATAGCCGTCATATGATACGCAGAAATTCTCTTCAGTTTGACGTTCAGTCATTGATCATCTGAGGACTAATCATAAACATCTCTCATTCGCTGACGTCACACGATAAATAGTCAAATCTTTTACCGTGTTACTCAAAATCAGGTCTCGTACAAAAAAATGTCAGTGATTTAATAACCGTTTCATATCGAGTGTTAAATTATTGTCTTATCCTGCACTTCACCTGCTTCTGTTCTCTTTGCTCTCTTCCTCTTCTCGGTACGTTTCGCTTTTCAACTTGCCCAAGACACAGTTTCTGATCCAGGAGTGTGTGTCGCTGATATCAAAGCCAAACTTTATCTCTACTCTCTGTTACGCTGTTGACAATCCCCTGCACTACCAGAAGGTGAGGAAGCACATGCTTGAACTTCAGTTATATAAAAAAAATAAAAAAATCTTAAAATAAAAAACTGCACTGGGTTTCAGTAAATATGTCACATTAGCTCAGAAATCAACTCACCAATGTGTCTACAAGCATATCGTAAGTGTGAATAGCAAAAATTAATATGACTAAAATTGTCTTTCAGAGTTTGAAGCCATCGGCCCACTTATTCACTCAACTGAGTAAAGTTCTTAAGCTCAGCAAGGTCCAAGAGGTAAGCCGGCTCTGCACTGGGCTTCATTACCAGACCGAACGGGGACAATGTGAATACTGTACTACAAAAACAAGAAGACGATTGCCGATCTCAAATGCAGAAAACATACCGGGAGTTATTTGTAATGTGTTCATTTATTTCCTCAGGTGATATTTGGCCTCGCTTTGCTCAACTCCAGCAACGCAGACCTTCGTGGTTTTGGTAAGTTGCTCTCGGAGCCGATATGATCTGAAATCCTGTTTGTTTGTTTTTAAAATGTACCGATATACTTGTTAGAAAGGTTTCTATATATCCACAAATTTTAAGTTTCCTGTAGCTTTAAATGTCCTAAAACATTAAACAAGTCATAGTTTTTGTTTTTATTGATGACTGCAAATCATCAGTACAAATGAAATTGTTGAAAACCGGCCTAACTGATTGTTTATGAACGTCTCTCAGCCGCACAGTTCATCAAGCAGAAACTTCCGGACCTCCTGCGGTCGTACGTTGACGCGGATCTCGGAGGAAACCAGGAAGGTGGCTTCCAAGACATCGCCATAGAGGTGTTGCACCTGCTGCTCTCCCATCTACTGTTCGGACAGAAGGGAGCAAGTGGGGTTGGGCAAGAGCAGATCGACGCCTTCCTCAAGACACTTTGCCGAGGTACGGACGGATCAATTAACATCGGTTTGCAGTCGGATTTATGAATCGTATAAATATCTCTATTTGGACAGACGCGGCGTTGTGAGATTGAGATGTTGCCTTTCAGATTTCCCCCAGGAGCGCTGCCCTGTGGTGCTCGCACCACTGCTGTACCCTGAAAAACGGGACATTCTCATGGATAGGATCCTACCAGACTCGGGGGAGTTAGCTAAGACCATAATGGAGAGTTCTCTCGCAGAATTCATTCAAGAAGTTGGCTATGGCTTCTGTGCAAGGTGAATCTGTGAAATCAATAACTTCACCTGTTCAAGATGTATTTTTAACATGCCTGTGAAAAAAAGAAACTATTTTATTAAGATGTGCTACTGCAACAGAATTTCTACGTGACTTGAATTAATAATGTTCAACATGTTGGCTTAAAGTCACCACTGACCCTGTTGGTCCTGTTTGTTTGTTTGTTTGTTTGTTTGTTTGTTTGTTTTTCCGCTCCAGTCTGGACGAGTGCAGAAACATAATCCTCCAGTATGGGGTGAGAGAGGTGACAGCTAGCCAGGTGGCCCGAGTCCTGGGCATGATGGCTCGTACCCACTCTGGGCTCACTGACGGCATCCCACTGCAGGTGAGCTCCTGGACCACTTCAGTTTGGTTGACGCCGGTATGCGTAAATACGCCGGTTTCTGAGTATTTAACTTTTGTTCTCTCCCACAGTCCATCTCTGCTCCAGGAAGTGGTATCTGGAGTGACGGGAAGGATAAGAACGATAGTTCGCAGGCACATACGTGGAACGTCGAGGTGCTCATCGACATCGTCAAAGAAGTGGTCAGTGAACCGTCTGTTTATCCCAAAATTAGCTTTCACTTTTACCTGACTGGTATGACGAGACAGAATCCATTAAACTACATGGCTCAATTCAAACAAACTGCCATTTTGACTTTGGGGATCACTTAAATATTTAAAGGCATTTCACCAATTTTGCATATCTTAATGTCTACTGTGCAGCGGTCATGAATCTGATCCACACAGCCTTAATACTCTCAGATTGTGCCGGATAGATGTTTTAAAAGTTGCTGAGGTTTTGCTGATTATTCCCGTCTGTTCCCCAGAATCCCAACCTGAACTTCAAAGAGGTGACATACGAACTGGACCACCCTGGATTTATAATCCGGGACAGCAAAGGGCTGAATATCGTGGTGTACGGTATCCAGAGGGGGCTGGGCATGGAAGTCTTCCCTGTAGATCTCATCTATCGGCCGTGGAAACATGCAGAGGGACAGGTGACGGACTGGTTTCTGAACTATTTAATTCGAGATAAACTTGAAGTTATAAATTAAGTGTGATGTAAAATTAGAACAGATTTCTGTGGAGATTAGTCTTGTTAAATGTCTGCTTTCTTTTTTTTCTTCTTCCAGTTGTCATTCATTCAGCACTCTCTGATGAACCCAGAGGTGTTCTGCTTTGCTGACTACCCCTGTCACACTGTCGCCATTGACATCCTGAAGGCTCCACCAGAGGATGACAACAGGGAGATCGCCACATGGTACGGAGAAGGCTGTTTTTTTTTGTTTAGTTACTTATTTCTTACTGGGTTCAAGTGTTGAAATTATCTGACTTGTATTAAACTTGTTTATTTTTTCCTTTGCATATATGACGCGTGATAATTTTGTCACACATTATCGAGCCGGGTTTGTCCCAGCCTGTTAAAAGCTGCATAGTTTAACCTTGCAACACAAACTGGAGAGTTAAAGTTACATTACTTAAAATGTCGTTGAAAATGTTTTGCCGATGCTCTGATATGTTGAGATGCTGAGAGTGTCCTAACTCTTGGCAGGAAAAGCCTGGACCTGGTGGAGAGTCTGCTCAGGCTGTCTGAGGTGGGCCAGTACGAGCAGGTGAAGCAGCTGTTCAGCTTCCCCATCAAGCACTGCCCCGACATGTTGGTGCTGGCATTACTGCAGATCTCCACCTCCTGGCACACGCTGCGCCACGAGCTCATCTCCACCCTAATGCCCATCTTTCTGGGCAACCACCCCAACTCCGCCATTATCCTTCACTACGCCTGGCATGGACAGGTTGGTGCTGTTTGTTGATTTTTCAAATCAATCGGTCACTTTGTCTAAAGGTTATTTATCATTATTTTCTCAGTAAGTTGAGTGTTTTTGTCTTCTTCTTTTTTTTTTTTACATCCTCCAAAAAAACAAAACTTTTTTTTTTTCTTCCAGGGACAGTCTCCTTCCATTCGTCAGCTAATTATGCATTCGATGGCTGAGTGGTACATGAGAGGGGAGCAGTATGACCAGGCCAAACTATCGCGCATCTTGGACGTGGCCCAGGACTTGAAGGTTTGTTGAAACACCTCTCTCAGAACCGATGACCAGGTTCAGACCAGTGTTTTTTTTTTTTTTTTTTCCCCCCACCAATGTTATAAAACCCCTCTTTACTGTCAACCTGTCAGTCAACACGGGGTAATTCCTGATCATGACAATTCAGATAGATAGATAGATATGCATAACAATTAAAACCAGGAAAAAGGTGGGACTGAAAACATGACAAAAGTTACCCTGAATGCGTTTAAAAAAAAAAAAAAGATTTACCGTTTTATAAGTAACATTTCATTAGAAAAATTCGAGCTTGATGATACAGACATGCTGAATATCCTGTGGCACCTTAAAAAAACACTTATTTTGTATAATCAAACAGCTTTTACCTATTAGTAAATTAAAAAAAAAATAGAAGAAGGTCATTGATTGTATTAATTAAATGTCAGTGTTATTTTCACGATGCTCAATGCTGGAATCTGTTTTTGCTTCCTGCAGTCTCTATCGATGCTGCTGAATGGTACTCCATTTGCCTTTGTTATTGACCTTGCTGCACTTGCCTCTCGCCGCGAATACCTCAAACTTGATAAATGGCTGACTGACAAAATCAGAGAACATGGGGTGAGTCTCTCAAAGTGCTCCCGGTGTCAGTTATCGACGGATGTTTTCTCGTGACCGTTGTGTTTTACACTAATTTTTTTATTTTGTGTCTGTGCACCAGGAACCTTTCATCCAGGCATGTGTGACGTTCCTGAAGAGACGCTGCCCGTCCATTATGGGGGGTCTGGCCCCCGACAAGGATCAGCCCAAAAGCGCCCAGCTGCCCCCAGAAACTTTAGCCACCATGCTGGCCTGCTTGCAGTCCTGCGCTGGGTGAGACGCTCTCCTCTCTGTTCCTGTATTGTTAATTTGTCTGGAACTGGAGTGGAGATATAGAGAGATACACACCAGTCCATACAGTGTCTTTGAAAGTTATTTAAATAAAGATTTTATTTTATTTTTTCTCCTCAGGAGTGTGTCCCAGGAGTTGTCGGAGACCATCCTGACCATGGTCGCCAACTGCAGCAACGTAATGAATAAAGCCCGGCAGCCGCCACCAGGGGTGATGCCAAAGGGACGCGCCCCGAGCACCAGCAGCCTGGACGCTATCTCACCTGTGCAGGTATGTTCATGTGAAAGCTGCATCAAAACTCTTTTAAATGCCTTTTCAATGTCCAAAAAGTAGTTTAAAGTATATTAACTCTGACTCTTCCAACCTTTTCTTATATATGCTGTTCTTTTTTCTTTCTTTTTTTTAAACTTCCTCGTTTGCGTTACCTTCTCCAGATGGACCCTCT
Source organism: Brachyistius frenatus (assembly GCF_029030835.1). Classification (NCBI taxonomy): domain Eukaryota; kingdom Metazoa; phylum Chordata; class Actinopteri; family Embiotocidae; genus Brachyistius; species Brachyistius frenatus. The sequence goes on from NW_027210763.1 coordinate 692,180, forward strand.
GACCGGCATGGGTTCCCTGAACCTGGGGGGCACAGCCACCTCCCACACTCAGAGCATGCAGGGTTTCCCGACCTCTCTGAGTTCAGCTTTCAGTAATCCACAGTCCCCAGCCAAGGCCTTCCCACCTCTCTCCAACCCCAACCCCAGCACGCCGTTCGGGGGTATCGGCAGCCTCAGCTCGCAGCTCCCTGGTATGGACTCTGGTACTATGCTATTTGATTATTTTCTTTCCATACAAACACACATTTACACTAAGCCAGCAAGTTCAAGAAGGATTCATTTTACTTTACTTACCAGAAAAATATTTGATAAGGTTTAAATCTGGTAGGTGAAAAAGTAGATAATGATGGAGATGTTGCGTTATTTCCAGGTCCCTTGGGTTCGGGCATCGGCTCGGGCATCGGCTCGGGCATCGGCTCGGGCATCGGCTCCGGTATCGGCTCCGGCATCGGCTCGGGCATCGGCTCCGGCATCGGCTCCGGCATCGGCTCCGGCATCGGCTCGGGTATCGGCTCCGGCATCGGCTCCGGCATCGGCTCCGGCATCGGCTCCGGTATTGGCTCGGGCATGGGTTCCGGTATTGGCTCGGGCATCGGCTCGGGCATCGGTTCCGGTATCGGCTCAGGCATTGGCTCCGGTATAGGTTCCGGTATCGGCTCGGGCATTGGCTCGGGCATTGGCTCGGGCATTGGCTCCGGTATCGGCTCCGGCATCGGCTCCGGCATCAGCTCCGGCATCGGCTCCAGTCTGGGGATGCCGACAGTAAGCGCTGACCCCTTCGGCACCAGGAAGATGAGCACACCCGGCCTGAACCCGCCAACCTTTCAGCAGAGTAAGATGAAGGCCTGTAAGTGGGGGTGGTGGTGGAGTGACTGAGAGCCCCGCCTTGCGCTGCTCAGCACTGTATTTCCTCTGCAGTGATTATCCTCTTGATTTATTTCAAATGCGTCAACACGACCTCAAAGTCCCTTAATTGTGAGCTTTTGGAGACTCATGCAATTTATATCTTGTCTACATTTGGATGACTTAATTTTCTTGGTCATTTCCTGTCGTACAAGCTTCATTAGTCATAGAGGAAATACAGATCAGTCTTCCATTCCTCGTCTGCTTCTGCTGACAGCCCCACTTTAATGTGATTGGTCAACTTTTTCCAGCATCAAAAAGAGGTTCAGCAACAGAGACTACAAATCTAAACTTAAATATATATATAAATATAAAAAAGCCAAATCTTGTTTTTCTTCACCTTCTTTCCTCTTTGAAAATATTCAATAGTTTGTTTGCGGTGAAGAAAAACACTTTTAGTTGAGATGAAGGGCTAAAAACAGAAAAGGCTTATTGTTGACTTTCTCTTAAGACACCTTTTTTTGATACTGAATGTTTCACTTGATTACGCAACGATCTGTAAGTTGTTCTTGCATCGTCGTGTGAATGACTGGGCTCATGCTCCCGGCGGTGTCGAGTTACAACAAATTGTAAAGATTCTCCACTGTTCTTCCAGCTGACCTTTCTCAGGTGTGGCCCGAGGCAAACCAGCACTTTAGTAAGGAGATAGACGACGAAGCCAACAGTTACTTCCAGCGCATCTACAACCACCCACCTCACCCAACCATGTCTGTGGATGAAGTAAGCAGCGCGGTGCTTCCACTGGTTCTCTGCCCTCAATACAAAGGAAGTGTGTGTTGCTGTTCTTCAAATTCACACACTATTCTTCGCAGGTTCTGGAGATGCTGCAGCGGTTCAAGGACTCCACCATCAAACGGGAACGAGAGGTGTTCAACTGCATGCTTCGCAACTTGTTTGAGGAATACAGGTTCTTCCCTCAGTACCCGGACAAGGAGCTGCACATCACCGCCTGCCTCTTCGGCGGCATCATCGAGAAGGGCCTGGTCACCTACATGGCCCTGGGCCTGGCCCTCCGATACGTTCTCGAAGCCTTAAGGAAACCGTACGGATCCAAAATGTATTACTTTGGAATCGCTGCCCTAGATAGGTTTAAAAACAGGTATGGAAATGTTTTCTTTTGCAGAAGTAAGTCGTCGTACGAGTCGTCTCGTTTCAAGCTGACGAATCTTTTATGTTTCTAGACTAAAGGACTACCCTCAATATTGTCAGCACCTTGCTTCAATTGCTCACTTCTTGCAATTCCCCCACCATTTACAAGAGGTAATCAGGTTTCCTTAATTTATCTTATTCCCAGTCTTTTTTGTTGTTGTTGTTTGTCCCGTCTCTGTCTGAAAAGAGGGCGTGTCACCGTCAGATAGATTAAATCTCTCGCTCTGCACCTTTAAATATCCTGTGCGTGCAGTATATCGAGTACGGCCAACAGTCACGGGACCCTCCGGTGAAGATGCAGGGCTCCATCACCACCCCGGGCAGCCTGGCGCTGGCGCAAGTTCAAGCCCAGGCCCAGTCGCAGCAACCCGCCGGCCTCAAAGCCCCGCAGCCGGGCCAGCCCAGCACCCTCGTCACCACGGCGACGACTACAACCACAGTGGCCAAGACGACCACCATCACCAGGCCGACGCCCAGCACCTTCAAGAAGGACGTGCCGGTGAGTTGCACGCACGTGTTTTGCATCTCTGTGTTGAAGGTTGTGTACAGTGTGTTTATTTGTGGTGGTTTGGTACCTGCAGCCCTCCATAAACACGACCAACATCGACACCCTGCTGGTGGCCACCGACCAAACGGAAAGGATCGTGGAGCCTCCGGAGAACGTCCAGGAGAAGATCGCTTTCATCTTCAACAACCTCTCTCAGTCCAACATGACACAGAAGGTAAAAAAGAAAAAAACATCTTTCTGTCTGAAGAACCTTTATATTCAAAGATCTGGGTTTTTAAAACGGTATTTTCTTGTTTTTATCTCAGGTTGAGGAGTTGAAAGAGACGGTGAAGGAGGAGTTCATGCCCTGGGTGTCTCAGTACCTGGTGATGAAGCGTGTCAGCATTGAGCCCAACTTCCACAGCCTCTACTCCAACTTTCTGGACACGCTCAAGAACCCGGACTTTGTCAAGATGGTCCTGAATGAAACTTACAGGAATATCAAGGTACAATTTTGGGGGGAGAAGATGGTAACTTCAGGATTTTTAAGACCCAAAAACCTGCCTAGTTTAAAATGTCACATTACCGTGCTGGATAAATGAGTTTATGTGTTTCTACTTGCCAGCACGGCTAAAAAAAAAAAGAAAATAAAAGTCATCATTTTTAAGTATTAACTTTCTCATTGCATCTCTGGTGCTTCTCAGGTGCTTTTGACCTCCGACAAGGCAGCTGCCAATTTCTCTGATCGCTCCCTGCTGAAGAACCTGGGCCACTGGTTGGGCATGATCACACTGGCCAAGAACAAGCCTATCCTCTATACAGTAAGAGCTTCTAACCAGTCTGTTGGGAAATGATGTGCTGCTTCTCCTGTCTACTATAGAGATGACAAAAACATTTTATTTTTTCCTCAGGACCTGGAAGTGAAGTCTCTGCTACTGGAAGCTTACGTGAAAGGCCAGCAGGAGCTGCTCTACGTGGTTCCCTTTGTGGCCAAAGTTCTGGAGTCTAGTCTTCGCAGCATGGTGAGAAACGAGCCCACAGACTTAAAGATGTCGACACGCTGCTTAGTATAAAATATCTTTGTATATTTCACTAAGTAATGGTGAACATATATCTGAATCTGTTTCATGGTTATTTTACCGGTTGTTTGTCTTTGCTGCAGGTTTTCAGGCCCCAGAATCCGTGGACCATGGCCATCATGAACGTCCTGGCTGAGCTGCATCAGGAACACGACCTCAAGGTAATCATTCACCACTCGGTCTAAAATCCTGCTGCATAACAATAATGTATTTATCTAAACTAACTAAACTTAATCGATTATTGCTGACGTTCTGCTCTTGTTTACTGCAGTTGAATTTGAAGTTTGAGATTGAAGTTCTGTGTAAGAACTTGTCGCTGGACATCAACGATCTGAAGCCAGGAAACCTGCTGAAGGACAAAGACAAGCTGAAGAGCCTCGAGGAGCAGCTGTCTGCACCAAAGAAGGAGGCAAAACCTCCAGAGGAGCTGCTGCCAGTTTCTACCACAGGTCATTACTCTATATTCAGGTTTTTTTACAGTCCTCTTTATTTACAGTCATGTGGAAAAAGACCTTCAAACATCTCTCATCTGAAGGAATTAATCATGACGGAGAGTTTAGAAATGAAAGCGACTGGTGGACAGTCACGCTAAAACATCGAGAAGACTTGATTCCTGCTAAAGGGGACAAAAATATCTTCTGATACCACAGAACCAGTATTACATGTATATTATATATTTCTGTTCAATAATCACCTTTATCTGTGGACGCTGTTTCAAAGAGGATCAAACGTTTGCTTGTCCAAATATGTTAAAACATGGGATATACTTTTTTTTCTCGCATGACTAAACCTGCATCTGGAATATAAAAAAATATTTTGTTGTTGTTGTCTGGATAATCTGTTGTTGCTTTTATCAAACAGCGGGTTTTTTTGTTTTTGTGACCAATAGGAGACTTCGTCCCGTTCGCGGCTCCTCCCTCCACCCCAGCTGCAACCACCACCGCCTGCACCACCACCGGGCCGCCCACCCCTCAGTTCAGTTACCATGACATCAACGTGTACGCCCTAGCAGGCCTGGCTCCGCACATCAACATCAACGTCAACGTAAGCAACAAAGGCCGTTTCACGGTCTCCGCAGATATTGACTTGACTCCCACTAGGATATCGTCATAGCGACCTACTCAAAATACAAAAACTGTGCAAAAGCTTAACATGAATGGGTCCAAAGATGTGGCATACAAAAGGTCCACTTTACTTTTCTGTGCATTTGCTGTTTAGCTTCTAAGGAGCCTCCGACAAGCAGAACCGGCGGTCCGATCGGGTCTCACGGTTTCCTCTCCTCTCCTCAGATCTCTCTGCTGCAGGCTCACCCTCAGCTGAAGCAGTGCGTGCGTCAGTCCGTGGAGCGAGCGGTCCAGGAGCTGGTTCACCCCGTGGTGGATCGCTCCATCAAGATCGCCATGACGACCTGCGAGCAGATCATCAGGAAGGACTTCGCCCTGGATTCGGAGGAGTCCCGCATGCGCGTGGCCGCCCACCACATGATGAGAAACCTGACCGCCGGCATGGCCATGATCACCTGCCGCGAGCCGCTGCTCATGAGCATCGCCACCAACCTGAAGAACAGCTTCGCCGCCGCACTGAGGGTGAGCTGGACGCAGCGTCTGATAAGATGTGGAGGGACGTGTTTGAAACGTGCATCCCTTCTCTAACTCGATCCGTTATCCCCGCCAGGCTCCGACCCCCCAGCAGAGGGAAATGATGGAGGAAGCTGCAGCCAGAATCGCTCAGGACAACTGCGAACTGGCCTGCTGCTTCATTCAGAAAACTGCTGTGGAGAAGGCCGGCCCCGAGATGGACAAGAGACTCGCCACGGTGAGACTTCAGAGAAGACTCAACAGCTGTTAATGTGGTTATAGATGCATGAAACGTCTCCCGTCACCTCACAATTAAACATGTAAAAATGAGGCTATTCTAATATCAATATTGCAGAGTTTGTCTGTTGATTACAACATGCTGCTCTGTGATTGGGTACTTTGGCTATTGTGTTACCACGGTGACTAAAGACGATGCTCGTATGCCTCGATTTACTTTTTTATTTTTTTTTATTTTTAAATCTGCCGTGATGCATCACGCATGTAAATTGTATAGTTTTTTTTTTTTTCCACGTGTGTGTAAATATGTGTTTTACTGTTCAGTTTCTTAACCGGGTCTCTACTCTCCTGCAGGAGTTCGAGCTGAGGAAACACGCTCGCCAGGAGGGACGGCGCTACTGTGATCCCGTCGTTCTGACTTATCAGGCCGAACGCATGCCGGAGCAGATCAGACTCAAGGTACGATCGGCGTCGCATCCTGTCGGGCAAACACCAGGACGGAAACACGGGGAAACAACCTCTTGGTCCTGTGCTGACAGACCGTGGATAACGTGTCTGAAGAGTAACGAAGTGTGTGTGTGTGTGTGTGTGTGTGTGTGTGTGTGTGTGTGTGTGCGTGCGTGCGTGCGTGTGTGTGTGCGTGTGCGTTGCAGGTGGGAGGAGTGGACCCGAAGCAGCTGGCTGTGTACGAGGAGTTTGCCAGGAACGTTCCAGGTTTCTTACCAAGCAATGATCTCTCCCAACCCACCGGCTTCCTGGCTCAGCCCATGAAGGTGAATTCATTTCCTGTGAACCTCCAAAACTAAACTTGGCAACTTTTATTAAAAAAATTAATTAAAAACAAAAAAGGCTGCGCAGGGAAGGTTTAGAAGATGCTACAGCGCCTTATAACATGATACGAATCATGAATGTTTATGACTTGTTAATCAGAAGGAAGATTGTTCTGGTCTGTGGGTTTAATTATCCAGATTGTGCTTTAACCCTCGGACTTTGATTGAATGTGTATTTCAGCAACAGGCCTGGGCCACGGACGACGTGGCTCAGATCTACGATAAGTGCATGGCGGATCTGGAGCAGCACCTCCATGCCATCCCTCCACCCCTGGCCATGAACCCTCTGACCCAGGCGCTGCGCAGCCTGCTGGAGGCCGTCGCTCTGGCCCGCAACTCCAGGGACGGCATCGCCGCTCTCGGCCTGCTGCAGAAGGTAGGACGCCTGACTGTCATCTGTAGATGTCGGGGGGGGAAGTCCTGGATCTGCGTTTTACTGAGTTTCCGTGTCTCCCTCGCAGGCTGTGGAAGGTCTCCTGGATGCTACCAGCGGGGCCGATGCCGACCTGCTGCTTCGGTACAGAGAGTGCCACCTGCTGGTGCTGAAAGCTCTGCAGGACGGACGTGCCTACGGACCTCAGTGGTGCAATAAGCAGATCACCAGGTGAAGGAGGGCGACGTGTTTCTGTCTGCAGCCTCACTGAACAGGATGTCTTCACTTTAAACGCAGCATCACGTGCTGCAGCTGGAGATCATTATTATCTACCTGGCTGACGTTGCCGCCGTTTGTGTTTACAGGTGTTTGATCGAATGCCGCGACGAATACAAATACAACGTGGAGGCCGTGGAGCTTCTGATCAGGAACCATCTGGTGAACATGCAGCAGTACGACCTGCACCTGGCGCAGGTACGCTTCACCCACAGACTCATCTAGTCTTCATATTCAGGTCAAATAGTTCTGTTTTAATTTGCCGTTTGTTGTTTTCTTTTTGCAGTCGATGGAGAACGGGCTGCACTACATGGCGGTCGCCTTCGCCATGCAGCTGGTGAAGCTGCTGCTGGTGGACGAGCGCAGCGTGAGCCACGTCACCGAGGCCGACCTCTTCCACACCATCGAGACTTTGATGAGAACCTGCGCACACTCCAGAGCCAACGCACCTGAGGGGTAAAAAACTAAACCACTACTGCAGTGGTTAGAAACGGCTTCCTGAAGCTGAAGATCTGACGATCCAAAGCCATGTTATGTTTCGTTTGGCCTGATGAGTTTACAGCATTTTATTTTATTTATCTTCCGCAGGCTTCCCCAGCTGATGGACGTCGTTCGCTCCAACTACGAAGCCATGATCGACCGGGCCCACGGCGGACCCAACTTCATGATGCACTCTGGGATCTCGCAGGCGTCTGAGTACGACGACCCCCCGGGCCTGAGGGAGAAGGCCGAGTACCTGCTGAGGGAGTGGGTCAACCTGTATCACTCGGCTGCCGCCGGCCGGGACAGCACCAAAGCGTTCTCCGCCTTCGTCGGCCAGGTTAACTCCCATCTTTATACATACAGCGTAAAAAAATCTGAAAACCATCGGAGCTCTGGTTCCTCATGCCTCCCCTCCCCTCCTCCTCTCTCCCCTCCTCCCCCTCCATCTCTTCTCCAGATGCACCAGCAAGGCATCCTGAAGACGGACGACCTGATCACGCGCTTCTTCCGGCTGTGCACGGAGATGTGCGTGGAGATCAGCTACCGGGCTCAGGCCGAGCAGCAGCACAACCCGGCAGCCAGCGTCGCCATCATCCGAGCTAAGTGCTACCACAACCTGGACGCCTTCGTGAGGCTCATCGCCCTGCTGGTCAAACACTCGGGGGAGGCCACCAACACGGTGACCAAAATCAACCTCCTCAACAAGGTACAGCGGCTCATCGTCGTCCATGCCGGCTCAACATTTCTTTCAGTTCTTTCATGTTAAATGAGCCCGATCGTGGCTCCTATTTCATTATAAAATCTGCAGTCTCATGTTGAATTATAAACCCCTGCCGTGGTCCCTCCCCCCCTCCAGGTGCTGGGCATCGTGGTCGGGGTGCTGATCCAGGACCACGACGTCCGTCAGACGGAGTTCCAGCAGCTGCCGTACCACCGCATCTTCATCATGCTGCTGCTGGAGCTCAACGCCCCCGAGCACGTCCTGGAGACCATCAACTTCCAGACGCTCACCGCCTTCTGGTAGGACCTCACTTCACGATGCTGCAGCGTCTCCTTCTCCTCCTCCTCCTCCTCCTCCTCCTTTTCCTCCTCTGATGATCAACTGGGCCTGAAATTTACCGTTTGCTTTTATCTGCAGCAACACCTTCCACATCCTGAGACCCACCAAAGCACCCGGCTTTGTGTACGCCTGGCTGGAGCTCATTTCCCACCGCATCTTCATCGCCAGGATGCTGGCGCACACACCGCAGCAGAAGGTATTCCTTCACAATTCACTCTTTTTATTTTTTTTCCTAGACAGATGTTACAGCTTTGTTTTGGCATATTTCTGAATTTTGGGTTTCCCGTGGTCTTGCAGGGTTGGCCCATGTACGCACAGCTGCTGATCGATCTCTTCAAGTACCTGGCGCCGTTCCTGAGGAATGTAGAGCTCAACAAACCTATGCAAATACTCTACAAGGTCTCCGTCATGTGTTGTTACTCGAAAACATCTTCATTTTGGTCCCGAGTGAGTCCAGATGTTTCCCGTTGTGACTCCAGAAACCTAAATGTGACCTGCTCTCTCTCCTTGTGTTCTGGTCGGTGGTTCAGGGCACGCTGCGGGTGCTGCTGGTGCTGCTGCACGACTTCCCCGAGTTCCTGTGCGACTACCATTACGGCTTCTGCGACGTCATCCCGCCCAACTGCATCCAGCTGCGCAACCTCATCCTCAGTGCCTTCCCGCGCAACATGAGGCTTCCCGACCCGTTCACGCCCAACCTGAAGGTGGACATGCTGAGTGAGATCAACATCGCTCCCCGGATCCTCACCAACTTCACCGGCGTCATGCCCTCCCAGTTCAAGAAGGATCTGGACTCGTATCTGAAGACGCGCTCGCCTGTCACCTTCCTGTCGGAGCTGCGCAGCAACCTGCAGGTAGGAACTGGCCCCGCCCCCGTTTAAAGTTTGTAGTTGTACAATAGAAGACGGTACGATTAGTTTGACGTCTTCGTGTCTCGCAGGTGTCCAACGAACCGGGAAACCGCTACAACATCCAGCTGATCAACGCGCTGGTGTTGTACGTGGGCACGCAGGCGATCGCTCACATCCACAACAAGGGCAGCACCCCCTCTATGAGCACCATCACCCACTCTGCACACATGGACATCTTCCAGAACCTGGCCGTGGACCTGGACACCGAGGGTGAGGACACACATCTGTTTAAATCAGTAGAGTAACGTGTCCATCTACAGAGACGTTCCTCCTTTGTTTGGATATCGGTGATATTGCAGCTTAAAGAACTTCTGCATCAGCCTCATGTTTTCAGACCTGGAAGCTACGAAGACTTTTTCTATCCGGTCTGTAGTTTTCTCCGACGTCGGTGTGGATTGCAGCTTTATTTAACACGTTGCTTGAGCTTTCTGAAGCTCTGCCGTCACTTGGTTACCAACAGAAACCCTCCAGCTGTAAAGATCCGTCTGACCCAATGCTTTCGTGCCCTTCTGTCTTTCCAGGACGTTACTTGTTCTTGAACGCCATCGCCAACCAGCTGCGCTACCCCAACAGCCACACCCACTACTTCAGCTGCACCATGCTCTACCTGTTCGCCGAGGCCAACACCGAGGCCATCCAGGAGCAGATCACCAGGTGAGAGAACCGTCCGATCCGAGGGGGGAGGGGGGGTAAACGACGAGCGCCGCTCGGTGTTAAAGCTCTCTGCTCGTCTTCCAGGGTTCTGCTGGAGCGGCTGATCGTGAACCGGCCGCATCCGTGGGGGCTCCTCATCACCTTCATCGAGCTGATCAAGAATCCTGCCTTCAAGTTCTGGAGCCACGACTTCGTGCACTGCGCCCCCGAGATTGAAAAGTAGGTTTCCTGTTGGGTTTGTTGTGATCTTGATGACCAATAAAGTAAAGTCAGCGTTGTGCTCATAAACAGATGTTAATACCCCCCTCCCCCCTCCCGCCCTCGCCCCCACCCCCGTGTGTCCTCAGGCTGTTCCAGTCCGTGGCCCAGTGCTGCATGGGACAGAAGCAGGCCCAGCAGGTGATGGAGGGCACCGGTGCCAGCTAGCCTGTGCACCAGCCAGCTCGTAGCCCTTGGGAGAGATGCCGTGGCCTTGATCCCCCCGCCCCCCACCATCCCCACCCACACCCACACCCACCCACACACACACACCTCCCTCTTTACTGTTGGCACTGGATAAACTGGCAACCGCAGTTATTTTGAAACCTGGACGAAAGGACTACTGCTCACGGATCTAAGGAGTTAGATTTTTTTGTTTATCCGGATCAGGACATGCTGTTTAATATACTTTTTTTTGATGCTTTGATGTAAATATTGAAAAAAAAAAAAAGGGAGAAGATGGGGGAAGTAAGACAAGTGGAGAGCAAATGCACATGTCAAAAACAAATATGTATCCTGACATGTAAAGAAACATATTTTCACTCACTACCAAAGTCCTTGGTTTTGCTTCCCTCCCACACAAATCCTTTTTTCTGACTTTTTTTTTTTTTGGTTTTTATTTTTTTTTTGCTGAAAGGTAGATGACTAAAAAGAAGAAGAAGAAAAAAAAAAAAAAAGCTGCCTGCTATGTTCATTTGATTCCTTTTTATCCCTGAGTGGGACAGAAAGATGTTAGTTAAGTCTCCCAGGTGGGGTCTGGGGTGGGGGGGGTGGGTGCGGGGGGTCTGCTCCTGGTTTTGTCCATTCGGAAAAAAACTGGCTCCCGAAGTCTCTCCCTGGCACTTGTAAAATTGTGCAAAGTGATGGCAACATCGTTATCTTGACAATTTGTATAAAGATCCAAATTGAAGAACAACAATAGAAGGACCAATACAGCCCATTTTGTAACATTTTGAATGTTTTGTAAATGTATTGGTCCATGTGTTGTATTTTGTAGTTCTTTCTAGTTTGCCTTTAGTTCTTGCTACTTAACTGCAGTATGCCTACATACAGGAAATAAAGCATTCAAACTGCACCCGCATCCTCGTCCTTTCACAACCACCAGATCCAATGAGGGATGAGGAAAAAAACGCTGCTACGCGTGGTTATTTAAAAAAAAAAATTAACCACAGACCTGAAACTGGAGCAGAGAAACAGATTGTTTGGGGCAAAAAAAAAAAGAAGTAATAATTGAGGTTGGTGTCACCGTGAATTCGGCCCCCGGGGTCAGACTGTCAACACAGAGTTCCACTGGGACCTTCTGAGGTTCTGTTCTGGTTTCAGACTTCTTTTCTGCTTCAGTCTTCAGGTCAGTCTGTAGGTTTTTGTGCTTCCTGTTTTGATTTTTTTTAAAACTCCCCTCGTCTTTGTTTCAATTCCTGCCCTTTGTAATGATTGTCCCCCCCCACCCCCCGCTTAGTTTCACCTGTCCCTCGTTGTCCTTTCCACCCTGCTTGTCCGTGCACTCTTCATCTTCGTCAGTCACTTTTCGTTTCCTGTCTTGTCGCTGCGTCTTTTGAAACCCAGAGAACAAACCACCTGAACTGTGGCGCCATGGCAACAGGCTTCTCCTAACACGACAACGCCTCGCCTGTTTTCAACCTAATGTGACTTCTTTTTTTTGCCCAAAAGATTTTCTTTGCTCACAAATGTTCACGTACTTGTTTTCATACACGGTTAATGACAAAGAAAACACTTTAATCGTTTATCTTTTGCAAAAAAAACAACATTTATTGACTCGTTATAAAAAACCTCCCGCCGTGTTCACGCCTCAACTCTTTGAGAGCTCCATCAGTTTGTGCAGGATGCTCTTCTGTCCGTAGCGTACCTGCAGCGCCCTCTGCTGCCTGCAGCTCAGCGCTGCCGTGTGCTCCATCAGCGCCCGGTCCCGCTCCACCACCTCCCCCACCCCCCGTCTCCGTAGGACCTCAGCGTCAGACGAACCGTCTCATGAAGCAGCCGCTTCCACGAAGCCTTCAACTCGGGGAGACCGTCGTTGGAGAACATCTGGGACACCTTCTCCTCCTCGTCCTCCTCGTCCTCCTCCCACCCGTCGTTGTCCTTGAACTCCGAGAGCTCGTCCTTGGACATGCACAGCACCTGAAAGATGAGTGAGAAGTTACGTTTCAGCGTAATTGACAAAAACAAAAAGCCTCCGCTGAGCCGTGATGTCGTTCGCCGGGTTTCACCTTCAGCGCCGTGTGGAGCTCCGAGTCCGTCAGGCAGCCGTGTGTCCCGAAGACGAAGGCTCCTCTCTCCTGCATCATCTCGCCCAGCACCTCCCGCTGCTCCTCCATCAGCCGCCGGTCCACATCCGACTGGACACCTAAAGTCAAGGAGACGAGACACTCAGGACGAGCGGCGACCAGCGGTCTTCTTGAATCTTCTTTTCTAATGAATGAGGGATTATTTTCAGATGGACCTCCAGAAAACTAAGAAGAAGGAGTGACTTTAGCTAACAACACCGAGATAACTGATGGACACATTTTATTCACTTTGGATTTGATGAGAGAAGTTGAATGGGAGTCTATGGAGCCGGAGGCTTTTTGGAGCCGACCTCTAGTGGCACTCGCTGGTATTGCAGCTGAAGACACTTCTGGATCAGAACCATTTTTTTTTTATATCTATATTTTGTACGATGACGTAACGTTCCCGGGAGCCGGTCGCTCGTCTCTCACCTCGCGCGGCGACCGCGTAGAGGTTGGAGACGGGGACGTCGGCTGTCTCGTTGCCGTTGCTCGGATACGGCTCGGTGAAGCCGTACATGTGAAGCAGCTGCCAGTTGGCCATCTGGCCGTAGGTGTTGAACACCTCGTCGCCTCGACGAACGGGACGCACGCAAACCATCTTCAGACTGTCCTGGAAAAGACGGAGAGGCGGGAGGACGGAGAGACGGGAGGACAGTTACGGAGGAACCGGAGTTGGCAAAAAAAAAAAAAAATCCTTTTCGGTGAACGTCTCCTCACCGGTGTGAACTCCAGGTTGGCGTTGTGATTGGACACGTGGTTGAGCATGTCGGCCATGGGGACCATCATCGGCGGGTTGGGGGCCCTCTCCTCCTCTTCCTCATCCTCTTCGTCGTCATTGTCCTCTTCTTCCTGCGGCTCTTGGAAACTGCAGAGAGGAAGAGGATGAAGGAGGCGATGCAGTTGTGTCGGTGGCGTGTGGGAGGCGTGTGGGAGGTGTGTCGGTGGCGTGTGGGAGGCGTGTGGGAGGCGTGTGGGAGGCGTGTCGGTGGCGTGTGGGAGGCGTGTCGGTGGCGTGTGGGAGGCGTGTCGGTGGCGTGTGGGAGGCGTGTGGGAGGCGTGTCGGTGGCGTGTCGGTGGCGTGTGGGAGGCGTGTGGGAGGCGTGTCGGTGGCGTGTGGGTGGCGTGTGGGAGGCGTGTGGGAGGCGTGTCGGTGGCGTGTGGGAGGCGTGTCGGTGGCGTGTCGGTGAGCACTCACCTGTAGGCCATGACGAAGGCCACCAGCCGTGTGTACAGATCCAGCGTGTGCGTCCTCGGGCTCCACAGGTCGGCGTGTCTGAGCATGAACGGCAGCGCCACGTCCTCGTACTCCCGCCGGATGTTGGTCAGGTCTTTGTCCACCGCCTCCGGGACGCCCGTCCCCCTCAACAGACGCTCTCGCTCCTCTTTGGACCTGAGGACGGACGGGAAATCACGGCGTCCTAAAGTCTGCATGGTGGAGGGGGTTTGGGGGGTGAAAGACGGGTCCTCACCAGAACATGGGATGGTCCAGCGTCCTGAAGTCCGTCCACAGGGACAGGTAGGGAGTCCAGCGGGACCGCGAGGACGTGTACTCGTGCAGCAGAGCCAGCAGCAGAGGAACCCAGCCGGAGGAACTCTGCAGGGACGACTTCTCTGAGAACAACACGTGTTTGAACATTCTCTGGTTGTTTGAACCTTGTTTTGTGTTTCTGTTCTGTGACACTGAATCTTTTCCGCTGTGGGATTAAATAAAGTCCAAACTCGAGCTCACCTTTCTCCAGCAGAGCGGACACCTCGGCCGTCCCCTGGTGGAGGAGAGCTGATCTCGGGACGGTGAATAAAACCTCCCCTTCCTCGATGTCGGCCGTCGCCAGCATCCCGTAGTCCGCCACGGTTCCCTCGTTACTCACCGACACCTGGAGGGTGACGATACACTCATGACATCATTATTCATATGACGTGATGGCTGTGACGGGTTGGAGTGACGTACCTTACTGCTGAGCACGAGACCGACGGAGTCGCACCACCGCAGGAAGTCCTGCAGGCGGGTGAGCTCCGACCCGCCCGGTACCTGGTCCGGTCATAATGTCAATCAGAGATCAGCACGAGTCGAAACACTTCCTGACTGCCACTAAAACACATGAAGTTATGACGCATGCGAGCAGCTAACGTGACCAGCACGTGGAGGGAGAGCTGACGTCATTCAAACAGCTGCGTCACCATTTAGCTCAGAGTTAGTTTTAGTTTAACGTGATTAAATTCGTCACCTTCGGTCGTTTCGCCGCTGTTGCCATCCCGTAAATAAACCCCAGAAAAGCGGCCAGCTGCGATGATGGTGGACGGAGACGACACCAAGCTAACTCGCGCATGCGCACCTCACAGAGACTTGTAGGTAGGAAGTGCGTTTCCAAAACAAAATAAAAAAGTAAACGCAGAGGAAGTTTAAAAATAAATGTGTGCAGCACAAACAGGCGACTTGTGAGTTTGTGATATAAACAAAGCAAAATGCAGCACACAAGTGGAGTTTATTCACCGGAAGTACAAGTACTATGGTTTATTATGAATATTAATGAACGAGTCATGAGCAGTGATAACAAACTATATAACAAATTAACTTTCTGAATCAATAAAGGATGTTTTTACAAATAAAAATATTTGTTTTTAATGTGGTGCGATTTTTTTTTTTTTTGGTATGTAAAGCTTTTCCCCTGAAGACCACTAGGAGGTGCTGTTTAGCCATTGAACCAACACTGACCCGTATAAACAACCTCTACACTTTTATATATACACATGAATATATATAAATATATACGTACATATACACACTCTGTTATACCTCTGCTGTTAAAGCTTTATTTTAAAGTTTTAGTTTCGGAGTTAAAAGTGAAACCCACCGACCTCCAACACTGACACGTCCGCGTGAACTGTTTAACATTTAAATACAGAAGAGAAACGTGTCCTCCCGGCAACATGCGGGGTTGGCTCAGTGGTGTCGTCGGCGTCTTGTGGTTCACGGTGCGCGGGTTCGAGTCCCTGCGCGTGCGGAGGTTCGTCACCTTCGACCGCGGAGGGACCGAGCACGTGCACTGGAGCATCCGACTAAGAGCGTTCAACTATCAACTCAAACTGAATACTGACAACCGAATAATGGAAAGCATTGAATTACGATCGCTCCGATGACCTCACAGGTCACTTCCATACCCTCATCTTTTGTTTCTCTTAATCTTAATCAAACTTTAGATTTATTCATTTAGATTAGAATTATTTAGAATTAATAACTCTTTTTTTGTTTTTTAAAAATGTGTCAGATTTCGCTCCAGTTGATAATCAAACAAGTAATTTAATAATTGAACAGGTTAAACCCTTTTCACTTTGCTTCTCTTAAACTGTGTCAAACTTTTGATTAATTAATTTTTTTTTTAAAAAGTAAAATGTGGTGTCAGTTTTCTGGATAATGTCCAAGACTTCTCCCTCTGTCAACCTTTAATTCGTAATCTCCACCACCGGATGGCGCTGTTGGAACGGATGAGTCGTAGGGACACAACAAGTCACCACATCAGCAACCAGGACGGTTCAGTCACAGTTCGTGGACAGAATTACAGATGTGGAAAGTCCGGTTATAGAGGCTCGTTGGTCTAGGGGTATGATTCTCGCTTTGGGTGCGAGAGGTCCCGGGTTCAAATCCCGGACGAGCCCTTGTTTTTGACGTCTTCTGAAAGGTTTAACGTCATCCTTTGACAACGGTTGAATTGGTTTCCTCACCTTTTGCTGGATCAGATGATATGTAGAGCCCACTAGTTGCCAAAAACCTCAAAATCATCCATGAATTTTAGAATATCTTATCATGTCAGTCATAAAAAACTAATGAACAACTTTAAAAAAAGTTATAGTATATTATGTCATCCAAACTGTCACAAAAATATCATTCTATACTATATATATATTATATATATAAATATATAATCTTAGAAGAAACTAAAACTGTCAGATAAATGGTAAAAATGCTTTATTAAATGTTTCAGTGTAATTGTGCACGTGTGTGTTTCAGGTGTTTAACCATCAAAACCACAAACTACAGCGTAGGACTGGAGCTCTTTCACATTAGCAGCTAATTCACAACAAAACAGGTTTTTCCAGGTTACCACGTGACCCAACCTCCAACACTGACACGTCCGCGTGAACTGTTTAACATTTAAATACAGAAGAGAAACGAGTTCTCTTGAAATAATGGTTTGGCTACGTGGTATTATCAGCGTCTTGTGTTCCGCGGCGCGCGGGTTCGAGTCCCTGCGGGTCCAGAGGTTTATCACCGTCGACCACGGAGGGACAGAGCACGTGCACTGGGAAATAGAACTAAGAGCGTTCAGATATCAGCTCGAGCTGAAGACTGGCGATGGTACAGTTCAAAGCTTCGGGTTGATGCCGCTGCGCTCCGGTTCATAATCAAATAAGAACCTTAATAATTTCATAATTGGAACAGGGTAAACCCTTTTGACTTTGCTTCTCTTAAATTATTGCAAACTTTTGATTAATTAATACAATTTTTTTTTTATTTTTTTTTTATTTTATTTTATTTTTTTAAATGTGGTGTCAGTTTTCTGGGTAATGTCCAAGACTTCTCCCTCTGTCAACCTTTAATTCGTAATCTCCACCACCGGATGGCGCTGTTGGAACGGATGAGTCGCAGGGACACAACAAGTCGCCACATCAGCAACCAGGACGGTTCAGTCACAGTTCGTGGACAGAATTACAGATGTGGAAAGTCCAGTTGTAGAGGCTCGTTGGTCTAGGGGTATGATTCTCGCTTTGGGTGCGAGAGGTCCCGGGTTCAAATCCCGGACGAGCCCTTGTTTTTTTACCTCTGAGACACTTGTACAAACAAGGAACAATACTTTTCTGACACCAGTTTCAAAATTGGAGATATTAAGTCAGTGTTTTTTCACTATTTGATAAGAAGAATAATATAAATATTATAATAATTGAATAACTATATAACTACTATATATATAAAATCTTAGAAGAAACTAAAACTGTCAGATAAATAGTAACTTTTCACCACTGGTTGTTTGTTAAACAAAAATGCTTTATTAAATGTTTCAGTGTAATTGTGCACGTGTGCGTTTCAACAACGCCGGTGTTTGGACTTCACACACAGAAAGCAAAAACTAACTTGTCAGAAGTGGGATTCGAACCCACGCCTCCAGGGGAGACTGCGACCTGAACGCAGCGCCTTAGACCGCTCGGCCATCCTGACTCGTACTCACTACGGGTGAATATTCGGTTTAGATAGATCGAACCGGTGTTCGTGGTGTCTTTCTTTTTCTATGTTCTCAATGTCAGATTATGTACAAAATTTATTTTTTGGTCATATTTGCTCAAACTGTAGTAGTCGTGCATGAGACAGATGATCTGTAAAACAACAAGTAAAAACTCGGCCTCCTCTGATTCCTCCTTCCGCTCGGTGGGAAACTGAACAACCAATCTGACCCACCGACAAGTGTCAATCATTCCTCGTGCACGCGCGTGCGTTGATCCCCCTCAGAGGCTCCTCCGTCAGTCAGAGGCTCCTCCGTCAGTCAGAGGTTCCTCCGTCAGTCAGAGGTTCCTCCGTCAGTCAGAGGTTCCTCCGTCAGTCAGAGGCTCCTCCGTCAAGCTCAACTTTAACTGAGCGGCTTCAGGAACTCAGTCAACAATGTCGGATATAAAACCAGCGAGAAGAAATCTGTCCAAGACAAGAAAACAGAAGAAAAGCTGGCGTACAATAAAAGTCCTCACGAGGACAAAAGTCCTCACGGAGATAAAAGTCCTCACGAGGACAAAAGTCCTCACGAGGACAAAAGTCGAGCTGCTCTACGGAAGCTCGCGAGACACCGAATCAGCCACGTTTCTGATTGACAGGTAATCACCCTGCTTGGTTTATCTTTGGTTTGTGAATTATTTTTTTAAACCAAATGAAGCCAACAAGCTCAACTCTGTTTACAGCTGCACCCTGGAGTCTCATCACACGGTGACGTCAGCGCTGAGCTACCGTCCGCTCCTTTAGTTTGAAAGGTGCAGAAAACGTTCAATCTGAAACGTTCAGACAGTCGAATCAGATTTTCCTGATATTAATATTAATATTAATGTGTGCGAAATGTTCATTCAGCGGACATCACGACAGTTTCTGTTGAAATAAGCACGTGCTACTTTTCCATGAGAGTGTTAGTTGTTGTTGTTATTGTTTAGCACAAATACTTTTAACTCTTTGGTCATTCTCACAGTTGGAAACGTAAACTAACCCACTGAAAACTAATAAACTTCAATCCAATTTATGATCAATCCGGATGTTTATAACGTCCTGGATTTTATTTAACACCAACAATTATTTACACCAAAAAAACAACAACTTTTGAGCTAAGGACAGTAGTGCCAAAATTTCATCACAAAAATGGATAAATAATAAACGTATATATTTGTTTTATAGTTTTAATATCAAAAACTAAAAGTTACAAACAGGGATTTAAAAAAAATATATTATTTGTAAAATTTGTTAAAAGACAGTTTGGTAGGAAAAGCTTTTCCCCTGAAGACCACTAGGAGGTGCTGTTTAGCCACTGAACCAACACTGACCCGTATAAACAACCTCTACACTTTTATATATACACATGAATATATATAAATATATACGTACATATACACACTCTGTTATACCTCTGCTGTTAAAGCTTTATTTTAAAGTTTTAGTTTCGGAGTTAAAAGTGAAACCCACCGACCTCCAACACTGACACGTCCGCGTGAACTGTTTAACATTTAAATACAGAAGAGAAACGTGTCCTCCCGGCAACATGCGGGGTTGGCTCAGTGGTGTCGTCGGCGTCTTGTGGTTCACGGTGCGCGGGTTCGAGTCCCTGCGCGTGCGGAGGTTCGTCACCTTCGACCGCGGAGGGACCGAGCACGTGCACTGGAGCATCCGACTAAGAGCGTTCAACTATCAACTCAAACTGAATACTGACAACCGAATAATGGAAAGCATTGAATTACGATCGCTCCGATGACCTCACAGGTCACTTCCATACCCTCATCTTTTGTTTCTCTTAATCTTAATCAAACTTTAGATTTATTCATTTAGATTAGAATTATTTAGAATTAATAACTCTTTTTTTGTTTTTTGAAAATGTGTCAGATTTCGCTCCAGTTGATAATCAAACAAGTAATTTAATAATTGAACAGGTTAAGCCCTTTTCACTTTGCTTCTCTTAAACTGTGTCAAACTTTTGATTAATTAATTTTTTTTTTTTAAAGTAAAATGTGGTGTCAGTTTTCTGGATAATGTCCAAGACTTCTCCCTCTGTCAACCTTTAATTCGTAATCTCCACCACCGGATGGCGCTGTTGGAACGGATGAGTCGCAGGGACACAACAAGTCGCCACATCAGCAACCAGGACGGTTCAGTCACAGTTCGTGGACAGAATTACAGATGTGGAAAGTCCAGTTATAGAGGCTCGTTGGTCTAGGGGTATGATTCTCGCTTTGGGTGCGAGAGGTCCCGGGTTCAAATCCCGGACGAGCCCTTGTTTTTGACCTCTTCTGAAAGGTTTAACGTCATCCTTTGACAACGGTTGAATTGGTTTCCTCACCTTTTGCTGGATCAGATGATATGTAGAGCCCACTAGTTGCCAAAAACCTCAAAATCATCCATGAATTTTAGAATATCTTATCATGTCAGTCATAAAAAACTAATGAACAACTTTAAAAAAAGTTATAGTATATTATGTCATCCAAACTGTCACAAAAATATCATTCTATACTATATATATATTATATATATAAATATATAATCTTAGAAGAAACTAAAACTGTCAGATAAATGGTAAAAATGCTTTATTAAATGTTTCAGTGTAATTGTGCACGTGTGTGTTTCAATAACGAGTGTTTGGACTTCATACGACAGAAAGCTAAAGAGGTACTTGTCAGAAGTGGGATTTGAACCCACGCCCATCCTGACTTGGATCCATCCAAACTGACCTCTTCAGTCTTGTCTCTGTCTCAATCTCTGTAGGCTGGTATGATTGTTGGCCCCGCCCCCCTGATTAGTTTCACCTGTACTGACACGTGCACCTATGCTGTGACGCATTTAAATACAGGTGAGAGCCGTGCCATTTCATTCAAATGTGGGTTTGGCACAGCGTGATTGTCGATGTATTCGGTGTCGACTGCCCGGGTTCAACTCTTGGACTACATCGGCAGAGTGTTCAACTCTCAACTCAAACCAATGACTGGCAACTGAACTCACCAAGCTGCTGCTTGGAGTTCAACCAGTGTGAACGGTATCGAGTTGAGGGTGTTCTACTTGGTCAAACCCACAGCTTTTCCTTCTCTTAATTATTTTGAACTTTCAGGTGACTTCAAAAAACTACAACTTAAGGTCACCATATGACCCCCTTTTAAAACCTAAATATAGATAAAAAAAATTTTTTTAAAAAGACACATTAAGTCTGACTGGTTTTCTAAAATGAATCAATTTGACTTCATCTTTAAAACCTGAACCGGGACCGAGGAACATTTTAGTGTAACATCTACAATCTTCTATATATTTTAAAGCTGAAACTCTTGAATACTTTCAGGAATCAAATGAAGTGTGTTCCCCCTCCCCACCCCACCCCCCCAGGCTACGTATTTCTCAGGTGTGCTGCTACCTGCCCAGATGTGTTCTTTAGATCCAGAGTGGCAGCAGAAGCAGGTACGTCCACATTCACTCTCACTTCTCTTCTTCTTTTTTTCGGATATATTTCGAGGCTCAAAACTGGATGTTAGCCGTTGATTTCTGTCTTGTGTTTGTTTGTAGTTTTAAAGTTGTCGTGCATATTTTACTTTTGTACATGAATTTGGCTGTTTAGAAGGTTGAACTTCATGTTCTGGTTTCATAGTGAATCCAAAATAAAATAAATGGCTGCAGAGGAGAAGTGTGATGTTCACAGGAAATAGTTACTAGTCCTGTTTGTCTCTATCGATCCTCTTAACTGGAGGTAGTTGGAAGTTGCATTAAAAAAAACGACGAACATTGAATGAAGCAGAAATGCAAAATAACAGAAAATCACACGAGTCGATCAAGTAATAGATAACAAAATGCATAAATAAATATGTGAAATGGTACATTAAATCAGAAAGTAATTAAGTTTTATGAATTCCTTCTTGCCTTATCTTAATTGAATTCTTATTATATTTAATGGGATATTTATTTATTTGTTCAGTACTTTCTTTATTTTTCTGCAGCATTCACCTGTTGTCTGATTTATTTTTGTAACTTTGAGCCCGATGGTTCTTTGAGTTCAATAAATACTTTTATTTTTTAAAGATTAGAACTACAATATTTATGTGATGTGCAGCATGATTTAAAAAAGAAAAATTAATTTTAAAAAAAAGATTATTTTTTTTTGTTTCTCAACTTGCAATTTGTTTTTCTAATTCCCGCATTTTTAAGAGAGAAAAAAAACCTAAAATTTTTGAGAAAATCTAATGCAAAAACAAAAACACTGACAAGCGTTCATGTGATGTGGCGTTCAGGTGCACTGAAACGGAGACTTTTGATGCTACAAAAACCTCAAATATGCAGTTAAATAGAGCACTGAAATAGATTTAACCACAGGTGTTGGTTCACTCTCTCTTTACGCCTCTTCCATCCAAACTGCACATTAAAACCAACTGTCGGGAGAAAATAACGACGCTAGAAGGATATTTCTTTATTTTACGAGCACATTTTAGGTCAGGTCCTTCACGCCTTAAACACCTTAAAGAGCTCTTAAAGAGCACGTCAGGAAAAAGACTTTGGGGGTAAAAGTACAGTTTACACACAAAAAAACCGTCTTAAAACTGCAAATTACATCGAACGTTTTGAGAAAATCCACCGCAAAGTGAAAAATTTTTGATCGCGACAATCACAAAAAAACTCACAGATGTGTGTTTGTTTTTAATCTATACACATTTAATGTGGGTGAGAGTTTACAGGTGAAGAGTTCCTCCTCGTCATCACACCGGCTGATAAGATCAGCGGTGTTTTTATCTGTGTGGTTTCGGTGTCTACCTGATGAGAGAAACCACACAGATCTCATATCCGAGAGAAAAGTTCCAAAGACTTCTTTTAAAATTAATTTTAACGTGTGTGTGTGTGTGTTTCTGCTGTATTTCGTGGAAACACAGTAAATCCTTCCAATTACCGCCGAGGCCGACACATTCCTGCTTTAAGTTCATCAGTCGCTTCAGGGTCCCATTTTTTACTGCCGTATGAAAACATATCGTCATCCGAAGAACGGATTCCTGTTCAAACACTTCTTTTCAGGAGGACATTTCGTTTGTGTTTATTTACTGTTCCATGAAAACTGCAGAGAAACAGTTTAACTCTGAAGAAGAAATCTGTTTGTGTGCAGAAAATATTCTGAAAAATCAGCCGATCTGCTGAAATAAAACACAACAAATCTGAGATTCTTCTTCTATTTTATTCACATGGTGTTATTTCTCAATAAACGTGTTTTACAGCACGTCTTCGGATGTCGGTGGACTGATGACTTTGGTTGATGTGACGTGTCTCCGTGTGTCTTCGCTTTAATGTGTGTTCATGTTTTGTTGGTTTGTTTGCTTTGATTGTTTGACCTCAATGTTTTTACCCATCGTGTGTTCAATTCATCCGTTCAAAGCACAGATTATCACCTGAGACGGACGCCTCCGTCCCTCAGAGGACGACGACATGATCCTCGTCTTCTTCATCAGTGAGTTCTGCTCATTCACTCTCATTTTTGAGTCTTCACTCAAAGCTGAAGGAAGGAAAGTGTGTTCAGGTGTATCAGGTGTGTTCAGGTGTATCATGTGTGTTCTGGTGTGTCAGGTGTGTTCAGGTGTTTCAGGTGTCTTCAGGTGTTTCAGGTGTATCAGGTGTGTTCAGGTGTTTCAGGTGTATCAGGTGTGTTCAGGTGTTTCAGGTGTATCAGGTGTGTTCAGGTGTATCAGGTGTGTTCTGGTGTGTTCAGGTGTTTCAGGTGTATCAGGTGTGTTCAGGTGTATCAGGTGTGTCAGGTGTGTTCAGGTGTTTCAGGTGTCTTCAGGTGTTTCAGGTGTATCAGGTGTGTTCAGGTGTTTCAGGTGTGTTCAGGTGTTTCAGGTGTATCAGGTGTGTTCAGGTGTATCATGTGTGTTCAGGTGTGTTCAGGTGTGTTTCAGGTGTGTCAGGTGTGTCAGGTGTGTTCAGGTGTTTCAGGTGTATCAGGTGTGTCAGGTGTGTTCAGGTGTTTCAGGTGTATCAGGTGTGTCAGGTGTGTTCAGGTGTTTCAGGTGTATCAGGTGTGTTCAGGTGGGTTTCAGGTGTGTCAGGTGTGTTCAGGTGTTTCAGGTGTTTCAGGTGTGTCAGGTGTGTTCAGGTGTTTCAGGTGTATCAGGTGTGTTCAGGTGTATCAGGTGTTTCAGGTGTGTCAGGTGTGTTCAGGTGTATCAGGTGTATCAGGTGTGTTCAGGTGTATCAGGTGTTTCAGTTGTGCTGAAGGTGTGTTCAGGTGTATCAGGTGTGCTCAGGTGTGCTGCAGGTCGACTCTGACAGCAGATCTCTTTGACTCTTTGGTATTGAACATTTCCAAACATGTGACCACTTGTTGAAGTTGAAGAAATGTTCCTCTTGTTGTTTCTTGTTTTCGGAGTCTAAAATCTCTTTTTGTCAAAACATTTTCACTAAATTCAGGTTTGACTTTTTCCAAATAGAAATTCAGTTTCTTTCATCTGTTTCTCTGAAGTTTTTCTTCCAGCAGCTCAAGTCCAGGAGGTCCAGGACTGGCAGGACCGGCAGGAGGTCCAGGACCACTGGGGGGGCCAGGACCGACAGGAGGTCCAGGACCGGCAGGAGGCCCAGGAATGGCAGGACCGGCAGGAGGTCCAGGACCGGCAGGAAGTCCAGGACTGGCAGGACCGGCAGGAGGTCCAGGACCGCTGGGGGAGACCGGACCGACAGGAGGTCCAGGACCGGCAAGAGGT
Source organism: Brachyistius frenatus (assembly GCF_029030835.1). Taxonomy (NCBI): domain Eukaryota; kingdom Metazoa; phylum Chordata; class Actinopteri; family Embiotocidae; genus Brachyistius; species Brachyistius frenatus. The sequence goes on from NW_027210763.1 coordinate 716,694, forward strand.
CCAGGACTGGCAGGACCAGCAGGAGGTCCAGGACCGGTGGGGCGGCCAGGACCAACAGGAGGTCCAGGAACGGCAGGGGGTCCAGGACCAGGACCAGTGCCCCGGCAGCACATGTAACCCCCAGCTGGGTGACCTGATGGCGGGTCGAGCTGCTCAGCTGTCGGCCTCGTCCACCTGCGGTCTGGATGGACCTCAGAACTACTGCATCCTGGGATACCTGGAGGTTAGAGAGAGAGAGAGAGTGTGTGTGTGTGTGTGTGTGTGTGTGTGTGTGTGTGTGTGTGTGTGTGTGTGTGTGTGTGTGTGTGTGTGTGTGTGTGTGTCTGACTGAGGTGTTTCTGGCTCCTTCTCTGACTTTCATTCTTCAACATGTTCTGATCCGTCTTTATAATCTGACTCTGTTCTCTGCCTGAGGAGCGTCTCAATGTCTCCTTCTCTCGGCCTCCTCGTCCTTCTCTCCTCTCCTCGTCCTTCACTCGTCCCCTTCACTCGTCTCCTCTCCTCGTCCTTCTCTTGTCTCCTCGTCCTTCAATCGTCTCCTTGCCCTTCACTCGTCTCCTCATTCTTCTCTCGTCTCCTTGTCCTTCTCTCGTCTCCTCGTCCTTCTCTTGTCTCCTCGTCCTTCACTGTCCTTGTGTTTTGGTTTTAATTCTGAGTTTCTAGTTGTGATTTATTGTCTTCATCCATCAGGGGGAGCAGAAATGTTTCACATGTGACTCTCGGCTGCCGTACGATCGCTATAGCAACCCAAACAGCCACCGCATGGAGAACGTCATCACGACCTTTGACCCTGAGAGAAAAATGAAGTGGTGGCAGTCGGAGAACGGTAAGTTTAAAAAAATGTATGATAACCCACCTGTATAATAACTCACCTGTATAATAACTCACCTGTGTAATAACTCACCTGTATAATAACTCACCTGTATAATAACTCACCTGTGTAATAACTCACCTGTGTAATAACTCACCTGTATAATAACTCACCTGTATAATAACTCACCTGTGTAATAACTCACCTGTATAATAACTCACCTGTGTAATAACTCACCTGTATAATAACTCACCTGTATAATAACTCACCTGTGTAATAACTCACCTGTGTAATAACTCACCTGTGTAATAACTCACCTGTATAATAACTCACCTGTGTAATAACCCACCTGTCTAATAACCCACCTGTGTAATAACTCACCTGTGTAATAACCCACCTGTGTAATAACTCACCTGTGTAATAACCCACCTGTGTAATAACCCACCTGTATAATAACTCACCTGTATAATAACTCACCTGTGTAATAACTCACCTGTATAATAACCCACCTGTCTAATAACTCACCTGTGTAATAACTCACCTGTATAATAACTCACCTGTGTAATAACTCACCTGTGTAATAACCCACCTGTGTAATAACTCACATGTGTAATAACCCACCTGTGTAATAACCCACCTGTGTAATAACTCACCTGTATAATAACTCACCTGTATAATAACCCACCTGTGTAATAACCCACCTGTGTAATAACTCACCTGTGTAATAACCCACCTGTCTAATAACTCACCTGTGTAATAACTCACCTGTGTAATAACCCACCTGTCTAATAACTCACCTGTGTAATAACTCACCTGTGTAATAACCCACCTGTCTAATAACTCACCTATGTAATAACTCACCTGTATAATAACTCACCTGTGTAATAACTCACCTGTATAATAACCCACCTGTGTAATAACCCACCTATGTAATAACTCACCTGTATAATAACTCACCTGTGTAATAACTCACCTGTGTGACTGCTGCATTAGGAGTTCATCAGGTCAGCATCCGGCTGGATCTTGAGACGGTGTTCCAGTTCAGCCACCTGGTCCTCAGCTTCAAGGTAAACGGACACCGACTTCATTCCTGTTCTGCACACCTGTTCACCTGGTCGACCGCCGACCACAGTTGACGGTTTAACGTCCTGTGAGTCCTGAACCCGAGTCGTCGGTCTGAAAGCTCCTCTGCTGTAAATACAAACCGTTATTTCTGAAGCATGTCAGAGGATCAACATTCAGGTGGGAAAAAAAATTGCGAGAGCAGGTATGTTTCCAGTGAAGACACCACTCCCAGGTTCCCGCTGGCAGACGGCCAACGTTACTCTCCAACCTGAACACTGAGGCGAGCCAAGTCAAGTCCTTTTATTTCTACAGCAGCAGGTTGAAATGTGCCCGCAGGGGCTCAGCAAGCTCTAATGGAAGCTCCTGAAGATCCTTCACTGCAACGTCGTCAACAGGACGACACGGACCACATTTCATTTGTTCGTGGACAAAAAAAAACAACCCGTGATGTCACCGTCTCTGCAGAGTTTCCGTCCGGCGGCCATGTTGGTGGAGCGGTCGAAGGACTTCGGGCGAAGCTGGAAGGTTTTTCGTTATTTTGCGGAAGATTGTTCACTTCATTTCCCGTCGGTGTCGGACGAACCGGCCGACAGCGTCGACGACGTCGTCTGTGACAGCAGATACTCCGGGTCAGAACCATCCACCGGCGGAGAGGTAGCGCGCGCGCACACACACACACACACACACACACACTGACAATCATTTCAAAAATAAACTATCAAAACAAATGAAGAGAAAATAACGTTTTTGTTTTTTATCCTGAACACAGTTTCTGTTTGTCATTACAAACCTCAGATTCAGCGTTGTGATGTTTTTGTCCACCAGGTGGTGCTGAAAGCTCTGGATCCGGTCTTTCAAATAGAAAACCCGTATGCGCCCAACATCCAAGGTGAGAATCCCGCTCTCTGATTGGTCGTCACACTTTTCAGTTTTTTAACTGGGTCAGCCTCGATACGTTTTACCGACACGATGGACATTAACCTGCAGGTAACCATGGCAACGGCCGCAATACGTGAACTGACGTGTAAAAACCTACAGAAATGCATGTGACATTTGACCCTTTGTTCCATAGACAGGTATTAAAATACATTAGAAAGTCTTTACGGTGAACAAAGAAACATTTCAACCCGCTGAGCGTCTCTCCGGTCGTCCTCAGATCTGATCACCGTGACGAACATCCGGGTGAACTTCTCACGTCTCTTCACGCTCGGCGACACGCTGCTGGCTCGCCGACGCAGGAACCCTCAGGACAAGTACTACTACTCTCTCTACAACATGGTGGTTAGAGGAAGCTGCTTCTGTAACGGACACGCCGGCCGGTGCACGCCCGTGGACGGAGGACGGGGGGACGTCTTCACGCAGCCGGGCATGGTACGGCCGGGACCCCGCAGCATGCTGGGATGTCCAGATAACATTTTAGGAGACGAAGAGACAACTTTTCATTCAGTGTGAAGACCAATAAAAGGTTTTATTTACTGTGGCTCAGTGGGCGGAGCAACTCGTCGTAGAAGGAGGAACCGTGTCAATCTTAATCGATAATAAACTTGACGAGCTGTTGATGACGTCATCTGTAAAGAAAACATCTTCTCCTTTCAGGTTCACGGTCGATGCGTTTGCCGGCACAATACGGCCGGAGAAAACTGCGAGAGATGTCAGGACTTTCATCACGACTCCCCCTGGAGGCCTGGAGGAGAAAACGCAGCAAACATCTGCACAAGTAAATTCAAATTAAATTCATACATTTTCTCTTTTCTTAATTTTAATTAAATCGCATCTACAGTTTGTATGTAAAACCATTTTTATTCATACAATAGATTTGATTAGATTGATTTCTGTTTATTATTATTTTAATGAGCTAATTTCTGAAATCCTGTCTCTCAGGATGTAACTGTCACGGTCACTCCGACTCGTGTCACTTCGATGCAGCTCGCTACGATGCAACTGGCGGCGTGAGCGGCGGCGTGTGTGACGACTGTCGCCACGACAGGACGGGACCTCAGTGTGAACGCTGCCGAGCTTTTCTGTACCAGGACCCACGGAGGGCGACGGACGACCCGAACGCCTGCATACGTACGCCGTAATGACGTGAAGATGAAGACGCGATGACGTGATGATGTAACGATGATGTCATGGTGTGTTTCAGCGTGTGACTGCGAGGCGGCGGGTTCTCTCGGCGGCGGTCTGTGTGACGCTCTGAGCGGTCGGTGTTCCTGTAAAGAAAACGTGGAGGGTCAACGCTGCGATCGCTGCAAACACGGCTTCTTCAACCTGAGACAGGACGACCCCGCCGGTTGTCAGGGTGACGAACAATGACCTTTGACCTCTTTTACTTTTTCAACAAATGAAGATGTTTCATGTTTACGTGACTATTTATATTATATTGTATACGAGATGAAACAAACATTCAAATTGGTTCATCATGTCGTGTGTGTGTGTGTGTGTGTGTGTGTGTGTGTGTGTGTGTGTGTGTGTGTGTGTGTGTGTGTGTGTGTGTGTGTGTGTGTGTGTGTGTGTGTGTGTGTTTGGGTGTTGTGTACTTCAGTGTGCAGGTGTCATGCTTTGGGAAGTGTCGGGTCATGTGATCAGCTCACAGGAAGTTGTGAATGCCACCGCTTGGCGACGGGGCCGCTGTGTGATCGCTGTCTGGTGAGTTCTTGTGGCCTCTGGTGGCCGCGGCCCAAAACTACAACAAGGAGAATAATTCAGAGGGCGGTGGATCACTGACGTCCCGGTGGCGGTCCTGGTCAAACAATAACAACACGAACTGACTGCTTCTACCAATAAGAAGCCTCGGATCAGCAGTCACCTGACCAATCAGCTGAGAGAACGTGTTTGTTTTTCTCCAGGCAGGTTTCTGGGGTTTAGGAAACTCTGCGTTCAGATGTTTGCCCTGCGACTGCGACATCGGGGGAGCTCAGAGCAACACGTACGAACTTTATAATATTCACGTTTGTGTTTATCTGAAGGAGTCACGTGACCTGCTCGCCCACGTAACCCGATGTTTGGACTGAGGGATTGTGGGTATGTGTGCACTCAGGTGTTCCCCGGAGGACGGACACTGTCGCTGTTTACCCAACATGATTGGCCGGCGCTGCTCTGATCCCGCCCACGGCTACTTCCTGCCTTCTCTGAACTACTTCCTGTACGAGGCAGAGCTTGCTGCCCTGCTGCCAGGAGGAAGCTCTTCTCCTCCCCCTCCCCCTCCTCCTCTTCTTCCTCCTCCTCCTCCTCCTCCTCCCCCTCCTCTTCCTCTTCTTCCTCCTACCCCCCCTCCTCTCCCTCCTCTTCTTCCTCCTACCCCCCCTCCTCCTCCTCCATCTTCCGCTCCTCTGGTGTGTATTAATGTGTCAGTGTGTACACTCAGTATTAATGTGTTTACATGCAGTGTGTTTATTTGTAATAATGTGTGTGTGTGTGTGTGTGTGTGTGTGTGTGTGTGTGTGTGTGTGTGTGTGTGTGTGTGTGTGTGTGTGCGTGTGTGTGTGCGTGCGTGTGTGCGTGTGTGTGTGTGTGTGTGTGTGTGTGTGTGTGTGTGTGTGTGTGTGTGTGTGTGTGTGTCCTCAGCTGAACCCGTTGGTTCTGCCCCGGTGTGAGCAGTACTACAGAGAACAGGGTTATGACTTCAAGGTGCAGAACGGTCGGGTCGTTGTGGTTCGGAGGACGCGTCGACTCGCCCGCCGGAGACGACAAGTGGGTTCACTTCCTGTTACACTTTTCTTTTTAACCAATGGGAGGCTGGCGCCTCACCACCTGGCCAATCAGATTATCCTTCCTGTCATGTTTGGGCCCCGCAGCAGAACAGCATCCCTCTGGACCCGGGTCACGCCCTGCAGATCATCCCCCGTCAGAGGTCACCTGATCAACCAGTGACCTGGACCGGCCTGGGATTGGTCAGAGTGTTGGAGGGGGCGGGGCTTAGATTCACTGTGGACAACCTGCCGTCATCGATGGAGTACCAGCTGGTGATCCGCTATGAACCAGAGGTGAGGTTCTGGTTCTGGTTCTGGTTCTGCCGTTGATCTACAGGCCGATCTGTTCGTGGTTACGACTGCAATGATGACTTTTATTGTGAAGGTTTTCTTCCTGTATGTGATGCCAGCTGATCTTCCTCTGCAGTCTCCATCCGATTGGCTGGCTTCGGTCAGCATCATCACCCTGTCGCCGGGCGACGGCAGCTGCAGCGGCGACCCGACGGGAAGTAGAACCGTGACTCTTCCTGGAAACTCGAGGTGAGACAACGACGTCCGTCAGCAGACAACGGAATCCAATTGGCTGCAGGAAGGTCACGTGACTCTTCTGTTGTTGTGTCTTTGTCTCCAGAGGACGGATTCTGGACTCTCCGGTGTGTCTCAACGCCGGAGCGCGCTACTTTGTGGACGTGGTCTTTCACAAACAGCCCGGACCGGACGGCTCGCACATCCTGATCGACTCGGTGAGGAAGTCTTCATCTCATTCTGAGTGATTGATAGTTCCCTTAAGCCCCTCCCCTCTCCAGCACAGACCATCCAATCACAGCTCACAGCCACAGGAACTAGTGACAGCAGATGTCTCGTGTTTGTATTTTGTTTTCATTCGTCACCTTTAAAATCCCACGTTTTTACACACCGGTGCTGTTTTCCAGATGGGTCTGATTCCCACCATCGACTCGGTCCAGAACTTCTGCTCCCAGACGGACCTCGATTCTTTCCGCCGCTTTCGCTGTGTGGGATTGGCTGCCGAGTCCGGCTCTCAAGAGGCGCTACCGGAGGTCTGCGAAGGACTCATCAAGAGCCTCTCGGCACGAATCCACAACGGAGCTGTTCGTAAGTGGTTCGGTCCAGATGGACCACGATGGAAACAAAAAACAAAACACACACATGAATTCAGGCAAATCTCACAATCCTCACTGCACGTCGTCAGCAGATCCGCTTGGACATATTTGTTGGTGGAGTGAAGTCTGCATGTGATTTGAAACACCTGTAGTAAAACTCTGTGTTCTACCTGTCGTCAGCTTGTGGGTGTAACGTGATTGGCTCTCTCGGACCAGCCTGCAGTAAACTGGGCGGGATCTGTGAATGCAAACCCAACGTGATTGGTCGTTGCTGCGACAGCTGCGCACCGGTGACGTTCGGCTTCGGACCTGAAGGCTGCAAACGTAAGAAACTCAAAGTCACATCCAGACTCGCACCGAAGGAGAGGCTGAAATAGAAAAAGTAAAGGAACGGTGGGTCGTTTGCAGGATGTGAATGTGACCCCCGTGGCTCGGTGTCGGAGCTGTGCGACCAGGTCAGAGGTCAGTGTGCGTGTCGTCCGGAGGTGACGGGTCGGCGCTGTGATCGCTGTCAGACGGGATTCTGGGGATTCCCGTCCTGTCGACCCTGTGAATGTAACGGGCTGTCGGAGGCGTGTGATGGAGAGACGGGAGAGTGTCTGAGCTGCAGGGAGGACGCCGCCGGCCCGAACTGTGGCAGGTTAGAAATACACAACAGAACAAACTGTGATGAGCCCGTCTCCAAAATAATTGGGATGCTGAGAAAAATGTAAATAAAAACGGAATGCAAATCAAATGTTGAAACTGAGAAATCTTATCATTTTATGCTAAATTTTGAATTAGATGGCAGCAACACGAGTTCTGTTTCCACCTGTGTTGTTGAAATGCAGGTGTTTGGAAGGTTACTATGGTAACCCCGTCTCCGGACAGTCCTGCCGGCCCTGCCTGTGTCCGGACGTTTTAAGCAGCGGACGATTCTTCGCGACTTCTTGTCAACACGACCCACAATCCCTCAGTCTGAGCTGTAACTGCCGGGAGGGGCATACAGGTAGGATGGTTACCTGCGTGACACCTGTTCACCTGGTGAAGGTTTCCTTGGATGACCAGTCATGTGATGTAACTTATAGAATATGTCCCAACAATAAATAAAACTGCCGTCAGTTTTATTTTATTTATTTATTTTTTATTTTGTTTGACTTTCCCAGGTCTGCGCTGTGACAGATGCAGCCCCGGTTTCCATGGAGACCTGACGTCGCCGGGCGCCCGCTGCGACGAGTGTCCCTGCAACAACAACATCGACCCCGACGATCGCAACGCCTGCGACGGCACGACGGGAGAGTGTCTGCGCTGCCTTCATAACACGACGGGACCGCGCTGCCAGAACTGCAAACCCGGTTACTACGGCAACGCCCTGGACCACAACTGCAAAGGTAGAGGTGACTTACAAACCAAAAAAACTCTTCAGCCAGCGGTGGAGGCGGGGCTACGACTGATTGGACCAATCGCAACACCTCGTCTGCACAGACTCGTTTCACGGTTAATCTAATCATCTCTAGTCTGTGTAATTTATATTTTATTTCCCAGAATGCTCCTGTGACCGGCGGGGCACGCAGGTCACTCAGTGTCCCCTGGGGAGTCCCTGTTTCTGCGATCCCCGGACAGGACAGTGTCCCTGCAGGACCGGGGTGACGGGAGACCTCTGCGGCGAGTGTGAGGACGGATACTGGAACCTCGACGGCACCTCGGGGTGTCAGCCCTGCAGCTGTGATCCCGCCAACTCCTTCTCCAACATCTGCAACAAGGTAAGACCGTCCACGAGACCCCGAGGGGCTCGTTTCTGGTTCTGTTAGATCCTCAGTGAGTTTATTTTAGTCCTGAAGAAGTGATGACAGTAAACGAGGCTGTGATGTGTCCAGGTGACGGGACAGTGTCCGTGCCGTCCTGAGTTTGGAGGAAGACAATGTGACGAGTGTGGAGAGAATCATTTTGGGAACCCGGACCTGCAGTGTGTCTGTGAGTGGACCGCTCCCACATTTAAGTCCCAGCTGTTTTTTCTTTTTTTCACTGAACTCACCGCGTCTCGTTCTCAGCATGCGACTGTAACCTGGAGGGAACCGAGCGCCCGTCGTGCGACCCCGAAATCGGCGAGTGTCTCTGTCGGATCGGCGTCACGGGCATCTTCTGCGACGAGTGCGCCCCCGGCTACGACTCGGTGTTCCCGGCCTGCGAGCCGTGCCACGCCTGCGCCGCCCTCTGGACCGAAAACGTCACCGACGTCCAGCGAGCCGCCCAGAGGATGAGGACTCTGATCCCTCGCCACGGCGATGACTGGCTGCCCGCGGACAGCCGGTGGCATCAGAGGATGCTGGAGATGCACTCCACGCTGGACGGCCTCGCCAACCTGACTGGACTGTCCCCGCCCACGTTGGAGAAGGTGGAGAAACTGTTTGTGAAGATCAAGTGAGTTACGAAACTGAAAGGAAAATGTGTTCCACGTTATAAAAGGGATCAAACTTTTTTTTTTACGTATTTTTCTCTCGCAGGAAGTTGAAAGACGCAGTCGACCCGAACGCAATCGTGATCGACACGTCTCCCCTCCTCAACACCGAAATCGACAACATTCGTCTGGAGTTCACGAAGCTGCTCAACAACCTGAAGGAGAAACTCGTCGAGGATCCGGACGATGAAGACAAAGACAGACGGGAAGGTACGGAGATGTGTGAATCAGTTTAACTCCTTCAAAATAAAATCCCCAAACAGAAGGAGGCGTGCAGAAAGCTTTCAACAGAAGAAGCAGAAGTGATAAAACCTGCTGACTCATCATTTCAAACTTCAGAGACTTAAACAACCAGAAACAGGAACAGAGTGAGGTGTCCGTCGGTAAAACATTCCCGCTGTTTCCAACTGCAGAGCTGCTGGACGAAATCCAAAAGCTTCACAAAGCCTTCATGTCGGACGAGAAGAAGGTGCGCAGCGCCGGCAGAGCGGTGGAGGTCTCCATGGACACCAGGCAGGAAGTGAAAAGCAAACTGAGCGCGTGCAGCGGCGGACAAGACCTGTCGCCGCTGGAGAAGAAGGTCAAAGAGCTCAGCGTGGTCGGATTCAACCAGAAGGTGAGTGAACCTACGGAGACCAGAACCGCTAGATGAGTAACATCGTCTTCATGAGTCTGAACGGATTCATCACTGTCTCAGTTACTGTCACTTGATCTCAACCAAAACTGTCACATGACACACAAATAATAAAGTATGAAGTCACATGACTGACAGGTCACCAGGTCCAGGTGTGTGTAAATGTCTACGTCAGGTGGTAAATAGTTGTAACCCGATCAGTAATCAGGGGACTGACCGTCTTCGTTTCCTCGTGCAGATCTGTGGACAATCCGGTCCGGACCCGTGTTCTGGATGCGGTGGAGCTCTCTGCGGTCTCGGTCTGGGAAAACGAAAATGTGGCGGTCCGAACTGTGATGGAGTCGTTCCCATCAGTCAGAAAGCTTCAGAGACTTCAGAGAGAGTGAAGGACGAACTCGCCGGGCTGCCGACCAGAATACAGGAGTCCAAGGACAAGGCAGGGGACTACTGGGAGGACTGACATCACTGGAAGGACTGGGACCACTGGGAGGACTGGGACCACTGGGACTACTGGGACTACTGGGAGGACTGACATCACTGGAAGGACTGGGACCACTGGGAGGACTGGGACCACTGGGACTACTGGGACTACTGGGAGGACTGAGACCACTGGCAGGACTGGGACCACTGGGAGGACTGGGACTACTGGGAGGACTGAGACTACTGGGAGGACTGGGACCACTGGCAGGACTGGGACCACTGGGAGGACTGGGACTACTGGGAGGACTGAGACTACTGGCAGGACTGGGACCATTGGGAGGACTGGGATCCGTGGGACCTCTCAGCGCTGCCCTCATGATAGCTCTGTGAAACCGTGATGAAGGTTCTGTACACAGTTCTGACTGATGTTCTGTTGATTCTGTCAGATCAACGAGGCCAAACAGGTGGCGCAGGACACCAAAGACCGGGCCAAGGACCTGCAGGACCGGATCCACAACAACACAGAGACCCTGAAGACACAGAAAAACAAAACCAGGGAGCTCATCCAGCGGGTCAAACACTACCTTATGGGTCAGCGGTCTCCTGCACACGCTGGAACATGATCCGGTTCTCACATTCGGTCCTGTAAAACGTGACGGAGTGAAGAGTCTGTCTGCGTTAAACCGTCTCTGTCGTCCCCCCGAACAGATGACATGCTTCCTCCGGAGGACGTCGAGAAAATGGCCCGAGCCGTTCTGAACATCCAGCTGCCGAGGTCGCCCGATCAGATCCGATCGATGATCGACGACATCAATAAGCTGCTGGCCAACGCCACCAAGTTCCAGCAGGACCTGAAGAACCTGGAGAAGCGGGCTGAGGAAGCCCAAGACCTGCAGAAGAAAGCTCAGGAACTCAGGTGAGCCTCTGAAAAACACTCTTTTGTTTTTTAGGTGAAACGTTCGTTAAAAAAAAAAAAAGAATCTGTGGAGCGGACAGAAGCCTCGTTGTTGTTTTGTTTATTCAGGGAGCAGACGAAGAACATCGACGTGAAAGAGATCAGCAAATACATTTATGAAGCGGAGAGAGCTCAGAACAAAGCCAACGACCACCTGGAGACGGCCAGCAGGGACATGGACAAGACCAGGGACTGGACCGAACACGTAACAGATCAGAAATGGGTCAGAGGTCAGAGGTCGGCTCAGACTGCCCGTGTGTTTACACTTTTGTTTGTTTGTTTCAGACTGAAGACAAACTGGATGACATCGAGCAGAAGCTGATGAACCGGTCCGAAGATCTGCTGAAAGACATCGAAGCCGTGAAGAAGAAAACAGACGCCAACAGAGAGATGGCGGAGGAGGCGCGAGAGGCTGCAGAGTCCTCTTTAAACAACGCTGCTGACGCCCAGACGGTAACCTTAGTAACGCTACAGACGGTAACCTTAGTAACGCTACAGACGTAACCTTAGTAACGCTGCAGACATAACCTTAGTAACGCTGCAGACGGTAACCTTAGTAACGCTACAGACGTAACCTTAGTAACGCTGCAGACGTAACCTTAGTAACGCTACAGACGGTAACCTTAGTAACGCTACAGACGTAACCTTAGTAACGCTGCAGACATAACCTTAGTAACGCTGCAGACGGTAACCTTAGTAACGCTACAGACGGTAACCTTAGTAACGCTACAGACGTAACCTTAGTAACGCTGCAGACGTAACCTTAGTAACGCTACAGACGGTAACCTTAGTAACGCTACAGACGTAACCTTAGTAACGCTGCAGACGTAACCTTAGTAACGCTGCAGACGGTATCCTTAGCAACGCTACAGACGGTATCCTTAGTAACGCTACAGACGGTAACCTTAGCAACGCTGCAGACCAAACTCAGGTTACATTAATTTGACCAGTGTTGTTGCCACAGTTACTACTGACCCACTCAGCCAATCAGAGTGGAGTTTTCTGTGTCTCAATGCTGTGATTGGCCGTCTCTCCAACAGGAGCTGAACGATGTGTTGAAGCTGTTTGAGGTTTTAAAGCAGAAAAAGGTGAATCAAACAGCTGAGAGTGAAGCAGCAGATCAGCTGAAGAGCATCATGAAGGAGGCCGAGGACGTCAAGAGACGAGTGGAGGACAAACTCCAATGGATACAAGGTGCTACTTCTACTTTAACTATTTACTGACAGGAAATCATCTCCTCTCACTACAACCTGTCCAGGTTCTTCACCTCTGGTTCTGGTTCTGTTAACAGATGTTCTCCACCTCTGGTTCTGTTAACAGATGTTCTCCACCTCTGGTTCTGTTAACAAATGTTCTCCACCTCTGGTTCTGGTTCTGTTAACAGATGTTCCCCACCTCTGGTTCTGTTGACAGATGTTCTCCACCTCTGGTTCTGTTAACAAATGTTCTCCACCTCTGGTTCTGTTAACAGATGTTCCCCACCTCTGGTTCTGTTAACAAATGTTCTCCACCTCTGGTTCTGTTAACAGATGTTCTCCACCTCTGGTTCTGTTAACAAATGTTCTCCACCTCTGGTTCTGGTTCTGTTGACAGATGTTCTCCACCTCTGGTTCTGGTTCTGTTAACAGATCTTCTCCACCTCTGGTTCTGTTAACAAATGTTCTCCACCTCTGGTTCTGGTTCTGTCAGAGGGTTCTTCCTGTTGAAGGCAGTTAAAAAAAAAAAGTATTTAAAATAATTTCATTTGATTTAAAATAATTTTATTTTTTTTATTTTTTTTATTAATTTAATTTAAACCTTTAAGACGAGTTCTGGACTCTTCTTCCTCACCGAACTGCTTCTGACTGAGTCCAGGTCTGGGTTCAGGTCTGGGTTCAGGTCTGGGTTTAGGTCTGGGTCCAGGTCTGTGTTGTGGAGGTCTAACTGCCCCTGTGTTTGTGTCAGACGTGGAGCAGATGATCCAGCAGCTGGTCGAGAGGAAGAAGCAGAAAGCAGCCGAAGTGTCGGACCTGTTGGAGATGGTGGATTCTATTCAACAGGAGATCTCCAATCGAGCCGAAGGATACACCACCTGCACCACATGAACACTGCTGATGCTCCTTTAACTCCAGTCTGGACTCTGGGTTCAGGTCTGGACTCTGGTTCAGGTCTGGACTCTGGGTTCAGGTCTGGACTCTGGTTCAGGTCTTTATGTGTAGAACTGTATCATTTAGTCCGTTAAATCTGATTTAATGAGTGAAAATGACTTTATCAGAAATGTTTAATAAATTCTGTGAAAAATAGAAATCGTTGATTTAAAAGAATGAATCGATGCTGATGATGTCATGAAGAAAATAAAATGTTGTTTTGTTCATCTGTCCTCTGAAATTAAACGTTTCATCTTTTATAAACTCTTAAACCTCGATGTTAAAAAGTCCTTCTATCAGTCTAAAATATGAAATCTTGTCACCGTGGATAGTTCCGTTTCTGTCCAGCAGAGGGCGCTCTGACTTGCAGAAGGAGAACTGGCTCTTCATTCTGCATCACTGGATCCAGTTGAAGCTGCTGCAGGAGTTTAAACAAGCTTCCAACTACTATACATATACATATATTTACTATAAAATAAACAATAAAACTTTATTTATAACAGCAGAGAAACAAAGTTACATCGAACCAACGAATTCGACGCTGCACATCGGGGATCCAACGGACGCGAGGGTCCGCATATTCCCGCTTGCAGTTTTAATTTTTTTCTCGATCTCGTTCCTTATTTCTCTTTAACATCTTCAAAAACTCATGAAAGTTGGTGCCTGACGAATGTGCAAAGTTTCGTGAGGTTTCGAGCATCGTTGGATGACTAACTTCCTGGTCACAGCATCAAACATCAAACTCAAAATAAAAGTTTGCCCTGGCTATACTATATAATATATTCTATATACTACATAGTATATAGTATATACAAAAATGACTTTTTTTATCACTTTGGAGTATGACCTTTTTCTGAACTGACGTATGCCTCAAGTGCCGATTGACCCCAGTTACTTCTTACTGAGGTATCTGCTCTAACTACTGAACTACTGTCATACTGAAGCATGTCGTCTGAAATATGAAGCAAAAAAAAAGTCATAAATTTGTAAAAACTATTTTGTATGAGTGTTTTTGTGGACCTTCAGTTTGATATTATTTGGATACCATGTACAAAGGGAACTTGAAACCTTGAGCACTATGTGGCTGACCCCTACAGGGAAAGGTCATTTGAGGGTGACTTTGAGAACAACATGCTCCAGTTGGATATAGTTGGGTCACTTTTTGGCCGCCATGTCACGGGCACACCGATCGACGAAAACTAATTCTTTTGATAACTTTTAATTGTTCAGAGTGCACAAACTAAATTTCAAGTCGGTCCGACAAAATCTTTAGGAGTTTGTTAAAGTACAACTTGCGTGAATCGCCAAAAATGGCGACTGAATTCAAAATGGCGGCCTTCCTGTTGAGTTGACATAATGGTGCGTTGGAACTTTTCTGTACATCTCGGTGTGATACACATGTCCACCGAATATTGTGCATGCAGGTAAATGTAGCTGCCGGGGCCTCTGTTTAGGGGGCGCTAGCGAGCCATTAGGCCACGCCCACAATGACAAAAGTCTGATCTGTTGTGTGTTTGTGTTTGTGGGTTAATGTTGACAGACAAGCTTGTCTCTGATTGGCTGACAGCTTATCTCCCTGCAGGCTGCAACAAGTTCTAAGTCATTACCCACAATGCACCGGGGAACACACACACTGAATGCCCCCCATCCACACACACACACACACACACACACACACACACACACACACACACACACACACACACACACACACACACACACACACACACACACACACACACACACACACACACACACACAGCTATCCTTGTTAGCAATTGTATTGACTTCATAAACCTGCTTTAACCAGAACCTCAAACTGGACCAGACCAGTTTACATCTGAACTTTTCATTTTAACCAGAACCAGAACCAGAACCTCAGTTTTCATCTTAACTTCAACCAGAACCAGAACCTCACATGATGCTGTGAATCACTGTGAGTTTCAAAAGGTTCCACAGAGGCAACAAAACCTCCCACTCACCTCCCCCTCAGTGGAGCCTCACCTGCAACAACAAAGGAGGAGGAGGTGTGTGTGTGTGTGTGTGTGTGTGTGTGTGTGTGTGTGTGTGTGTGTGTGTGTGTGTGTGTGTGTGTGTGTGTGTGTGTGTGTGTGTGTGTTTTTGGGGGGAGGGATGATCAGGAATGTCTTTTGTCTGTAGAATCCTGTGTGTGTGTGTGTGTGTGTGTGTGTGTGTGTGTGTGTGTGTGTGTGTGTGTGTGTGTGTGTGTGTGTGTGTGTGTGTGTGTGTGTGTGTGTGTGTGTGTTACAGGGTGTTAACAGTTTTAGATTCTTCAGATTTTATACGGAAAAATAAATAAAAATGAAAATAATCAAATAAAAGTGGAATTAATCGATGATGAACTTTGACCTTTAAACAGACTGACAAAGTTGAACTAATCAGAGTCCAGAACTGATCTTTAATTATATCTCTAATAATCTGTTATTTATTATGTGTGTGTGTTTGTGAAGTTTAAAAAGAGTTTTATAAAAAAAACACTTTTTCTTGTTTATGGCAGGTTAATGTTTATTTAATTATGTTTCCGTCCTTGTTTGAATTAGTTTGTTGTTTTGTTGCATTAACCCTTTAACTCTGTTGGTTTCCTATTAAACAATCATTTCAACAAGGCTCATAGAAAGACACTTTTATTTTGAAACACGGATGTTCGTTGCCGGTGAATCTGAGGGGGCGTGGCCCGGAGGTCTGAGGGGGGTCTGCGGGGTCCTGAGAGTCTGCAGGAACCAGCAGTTCAAACGATCTGCGGATGTGAAGAAGTCCGGATCTGTCCGAGTCCCGCTGCAGGATTTCCTCCGTGTGTCTGGATCTGTTCCCGGATCTGTTCTGGTTCCGTCTGGTTCCGTTTGGACCCGTTTGGACCGGCAGCATGTTGCAGCTTCAGCTCGCGGCGCTGCTCGGTGAGTTTTAAATCAAAATGAAGTTTTCTTATCTCCGATCGTCGGTTTCTGTTGTTCAATAAAGTTTAAAAGTCAAACATTTTATTTAAAAGTTGAACTTCGGATCGTTTGATCTCCTTCGATCTTCTTCACTTTTCTGAGACTTTATTTTTACTTTTTAACGAAAAAAAAATCTCCAGTTTTCCTGAAACCGATTCAGATCAAAGGATTTTCACGTTGGAGAAAAAAACTGAACTTAAACTGATCTTGAACTGTTTTCATTGAATTACACATGACATTTTAAAACAGATTAAAGTCAGACCACGTGACCCTCGGAGCTGACCAGCTGCTCTTCATCACTTTTGATGACTTTATTAATCTGTGAACAGTTCAGAGCAGAAAAGTGACCGGAGATCAGTTTGAAGTGTAAATGAATCTGATTAATGATTAATGATGAAGCTG
This sequence comes from Brachyistius frenatus, assembly GCF_029030835.1. Classification (NCBI taxonomy): domain Eukaryota; kingdom Metazoa; phylum Chordata; class Actinopteri; family Embiotocidae; genus Brachyistius; species Brachyistius frenatus. Next base: position 733,308 of record NW_027210763.1, read on the forward strand.
CTCAAACCAACAGATTAACATTTTCTCTTGTTTAATGAATGATGAAAGTTTTTAATGTTTGTTTATTAAACGTACTAACATCAGTGGGCGGGGCCTCAGCAGCTCTGATCTCAGATCAAACTATTTGTTGGAGTTTCACAATAAGAGCCTCTTGTCTCAGCTCTGCAGATGTTCACCTGTGCTCAGGAGGGCGGGGCCTCAGTGAGCTGGGCCCAGGAGGAAGTCGACTTCTCAGAGTTCGGCGACATGTGCACCGAAGGCAGCTGTTACCCGGCAACGGGTGACCTGCTGATTGGTCGAGCTCATCAACTGTCATCCACCTCCACCTGTGGACTGAGACGACCCGAACCGTTCTGCATCGTCAGCCACCTGCAGGTAAACAACGCTCTGAGAAACAGGTAAACAAACACCTGCAAGTAAACAACACTCTGAGAAACAGGTAAACAAACACCTGCAGGTAAACAACACCTGAAGCCTGTACTACGAAGGTAACTTCAGGTTTAACTCTGGGTTGTCACGGTTACAAAGCTGGTTCACTTCTTACCAGGCTACATTGCCATGGTAACTGATGCAACAGAGCTAACCTGCTCCGATAGCAGGTTATGCTCACGACTTCAGATCAAAACGTGCCAAAGCTCCGCCTACTGACCAATCACGTCTCTCTGAAAAATTACATCACCAGTTGGAGAAGATCCCGTAGAGCTGTCTCACTCCTCTGAGACGCCCTCTGAGGAGTGAGACCCCCTCTGAGGAGTGAGACGCCCCTCTGAGGAGTGAGACGCCCTCTGAGGAGTGAGACGCCGCCCTCTGAGGAGTGAGACGCCCTCTGAGGAGTGAGACGGCCCTCTGAGGAGTGAGACGGCCCTCTGAGGAGTGAGACAGCCCTCTGAGGAGTGAGACAGCCCTCTGAGGACGTTTGTAAAACATGTCGCTCTGCTGTCAGGACACCTGTCCATGTTTGCAATTGGTCAGATTTCTGCAAACCCCGCCCCCTTTTTAAATGAGCTTGCTCAGGTTGAGATGGTCTGGTTCTGTCGGGTTTAGTTAAACCAGATTACAGAAAGAGATCCTGATATGTTCAACCTGCTCTAAAAACGTCTGGTGACCTTTGACCTGTGAGTTTGTTGACCAGTGAGTCTGACATGGAGGAAGATGTTTGTTATCTGTGTGTCGCTGTTTATGGCTGCCAGCATGAAACACTTCAGATTTGCTGCTCTCTGATTGGATGGTGAGTTAAAGTGTGTGTGTGTGTGTGTGTGTGTGTGTGTGTGTGTGTGTGTGTGTGTGTGTGTGTGTGTGTGTGTGTGTGTGTGTGTGTGTGTGTGTGTGTGTGTGTGTCTGTATGTGTGTCTGTGTATTTGTGTGTGTGTCTGTGGGGGTGTTTATATGTGTGTGTGTGTGTGTGTGTGTGTGTGTGTGTGTGTGTCTGTGTATTTGTGTGTGTGTCTGTGGGGGTGTTTATATGTGTGTGTGTGTGTGTGTGTGTATGATGCAGTCTGCAGTGCTTCCTGTGTAAAACGATCTCCCTATAAGGAAACAGTCTCTGACAGCAGACAGATGTTTGTCCAGATGTTCCTGTGGATGAAACGCAGGCGACTTTATAGGTCAAAGGTCACGATGCAGCCAACGACTTGTCTGTAAGAAGAACTTTGAAACACACACACACACACACACACACACACACACACACACACACACACACACACACACACACACACACACACACACACACACACACACACAAACACGGTCAGCTGATTGTAAAACTGATTTTCTGGAAGTGAGTGAAGAAGATTTAATTTGTTGTTAAAATATCCGGGCAGAGAGTTTCTCTTCTCCTGGAGGAATGTGAGGAATTCACCTCCCATATAAACCCCCCCTCTTGTCCCCCCCCTCCCCGCCATCTCCCTCCACAGGAGGAGAAGAAGTGCTTCGTGTGCAACTCGGCCACGCCGTACGACAAGTTGGCTGACCAGATGAGCGGCCACCGAGTCGAGAACGTCGTGACCACGTTCGCTGTGAACCGACTGAAGACCTGGTGGCAGTCTGAGAACGGTGGGGGGGGGGGGGGGACGAGGTTTAAAGTGTGTGTGAGTGACAACAACCTTGTGTTTTATGAATGGAGCTGATCAGTTGGACCAATCAGAGACAAGCTCCTGGTCTGCAGGAATGCCCCCCCCCCCCAGCAGGCGTCTGATTGGCTGGAGGTCTTTCTCATGCATCAGAGGGTTGTGTTAAAGTTACAGCCTTTTGTCCTTCACTCCTCCAGGATTAGTGGGTTCTCAAGCTGTGAGGCAAGTCCCAGCTGGAGGCCACACAGGAGGAGGAGGGGGGCCGTCCTGTGTGTGTGTGTGTGTGTGTGTGTGTGTGTGTGTGTGTGTGTGTGTGTGTGTGTGTGTGTGTGTGTGTGTGTGTGTGTGTGTGTGTGTGTCTGTTTGAGTCCTGCACCACAGAAGAACTCCCGACACAAATTGTTAACTCTGAATACTTCTCGATGAAGGTTATTGACCCTCCCGCTGCAGCGTGCTGCGTTCAGGGACACTATGGAACTTACTGATCCACTTCCTTATCACTGATTATCTGTTCGATCTGTATCGATCGTTCTTCCGTCCGCAGGTCTGGAGAACGTCACCATCCAGCTGAACCTGGAGGCCGAGTTCCACTTCACACATCTCATCATGACCTTCAAGGTGAGTCACGCACACAGCAGGGGATTCTGGGTAACCGGGTAAAAGAAAACAGGGTCCTGGAGATCCTGCAGCAGCAACAGGAAGATTTTCCATTTTTGTCGCCCTCAGACGTTCCGACCTGCTGCCATGGTGATCGAGCGGTCAGCTGACTTCGGGAAGACGTGGCAGGTTTACCGCTACTTCGCCTACGACTGCGAGACGTCCTTCCCGTCGGTCTCCCAGGGTCCGATGCAGAAGGTCGACGACGTCATCTGTGACTCGCGTTACTCCGACATCGAGCCGTCCACCGAGGGAGAGGTACCGCGACCCGTCGCATATGGCTGTGATGTCACCGTGATGTCATCGGTTGTTACTAAGATAATATTTTTGGTGAAATATCTCCTTTTTTATTTCCAGGTGATTTTCAGAGTTTTGGATCCGGTGTTCAGGATCAAAGACCCGTACAGCCCCCGGATACAAAGTAGGTCTCGGAGACCTGGATGTATTGATCAGTTATTGATCCGTCATTAATCCGTCATTAATCTGACATTGATCTGTCATTGATCTGTCATTGATCTGTCATTGATCCGTTTGTTCAGACATGTTGAAGATCACCAACCTGCAGGTGAAGTTCACCCGGCTTCACACGCTCGGCGACAACCTGCTGGACTCTCGCATGGAGATCAAAGAGAAGTATTACTACGCCGTCTACGACATGGTGGTCCGAGGAAACTGCTTCTGCTACGGACACGCCTCCGAGTGCGCCCCCATCCAGGCCGGCCACGTCAGGGAGGGCATGGTGAGTCCTGAAAGGGGGAGGGGAGATTCCTGGAGGGGGGGGCGGGGAGTCTGTTTCCTGTTTGTTCTACTTTCTGTTTCCTGTTTGTTTCCTGTTTGTTCTACTTTCTGTTTCCTATTTGTTTCCTGTTTGTTCTACTTTCTGTTTCCTGTTTGTTTCCTGTTTGTTCCACTTTCTGTTTCCTGTTTGTTTCCTGTTTGTTCTACTTTCTATTTCCTGTTTGTTTCCTGTTTGCTTTACTTTCTATTTCCTGTTTGTTCCACTGTTTGTTTCCTGTTTGCTCTACTTTCTGTTTCTTGTTTGTTTCCTGTGCTCAGACTCTGTGGTTTTAACTTTGTTAGTTATGAAACTGTTTCTGCTGATCATCTTAGAAAACAACAGTTTTCCGAATAAACTTTATTAAATTAGCAGTAAATTCTCTCTTGAAGATGCAGCCGTATGTTTACTGCTCGATAATGAACTAGATTGATGTGAGAGTTTCTCCTCGTTCACGGTCACTGCATGTGAATATTGATTATTGACCATCGGTGTGTCCGTCTGTGTTGCAGGTTCACGGTCACTGCATGTGCAAACACAACACTAAAGGTCTGAACTGTGAGAAGTGTCAGGATTTCCACCACGACCTTCCCTGGAGACCGGCTGAAGGTCGAAGCAGTAACGCCTGCAAGAGTGAGTCCCACCGCCTCCTCCGGCGGTCCTCGCGGTCCGCAGCGTAAACGTACCGAACGAAACGCCAAATGAACACGCCGAACGTCTTCTCCTCAGAGTGTAACTGCAACCAGCACTCGGACTCGTGCCACTTCGACGCCGCCGTGTTCGAGGCTTCGGGGAATGTCAGCGGAGGAGTTTGTGACGACTGTCAGCACAACGCGGCCGGACACCAGTGTGAACAGTGCAAACCGTTTTACTACCAACACCCGGAGAAAGACGTCCGAGACCCGCTCATCTGCCAGCGTGAGTCCTCGCTTCAAGTTTTACTTCCTGTTTCCTGTTTGTTTTTCTTTCTGTTTCCTGTTTGTTGTACTTCCTGTTTCTGCCAGCGTGAGTCCTCTCTTTATTAAAATGTCCGCTGCTGTCTGAACCCTGATGTTTGTGAAGATGGACGTCTTTGGCAGGAGGACACAGACACAACATGGAGGATTTATTTCTTCAGACAAAAATCTCTGCTTTTGATTTTTGTCATTGTTTTACACGTGAGGTTTCACAGTTCAAACAAACCATCTCGCTCTAAGATCCATTTAGTATCTGTTGTGGACCTTTTGATCAGAATATCATGGTCTTCCTCAGCGGGTGGAGGGACTCAGTCATGTGGTTTCTGTCTCCTCTTACCATCGCAGACGCAGACTTTGAGGTGAGATTGTTTTTGCCAGCAGACTTCTAACAGAACAAAGATGAAAGGTTGAAGATGAGACGTAGAAATGTTTGTGGTTTCATCCAGGCTCAGACCTGCCTGGCAGACGATCCGCTCAGCCGTACATCCCTGAGTCTTACACATCCCTGGGGGGGGGGGGGTTCTACAACTTATTATTATCACCGTCAGCCATGTTGGGTCCATGTTAATATCAGAGCAGGGGATTGTGGGTAAACTGAATCAATTTAATATTTTTTATCAGTGTGTGGGACAGACAGAGACGGACATTAACATGTCTCTGTCGCATTAACCCGACCTGACCTGTAGACCAAAAACAGGGTCGCATTAACCCGACCTGACCTTCACATCGCTGTTACATCCTCTTTGACCTTCGACCTGTGTGTGTCTCTGCAGCGTGTAGCTGTGACCCTGTGGGTTCTCTGAACGGAGGAATATGTGATGGGATGACGGACGTCCGAGCCGGTCTGATCGCTGGTCAGTGTCGCTGCAAAGTCAACGTGGAGGGAGAACGCTGCGAGCGCTGCAAGCAGGCGCACTACGCGCTGAGTGATGCGCCGGACGGATGCAAAGGTACAGAAAAGAACACCTGTGTAAGAAGTGCATAATACCTTCGTATCACCAGGTCGTGTGTGTTTGTGTGTGACGCGGTGTGTGTGTGTGTGTGTGTGTGTGTGTGTGTGTGTGTGTGTGTGTGTGTGTGTGTGTGTGTGTGTGTGTGTGTGTGTGTGTGTGTGTGTGTGTGTGTGTGTTGCAGCGTGCTCCTGCAGCCCCCTGGGAACAGTTCCTGGAGGAAATCCCTGTGACAACGAAACAGGAAATTGTTTCTGCAAACGTCTGGTGACGGGACGAGACTGCGACCAATGTGTGGTGAGAAAAGACGTTTTAAATCCAGTTCGTGATGGAACCGACCAATCAGCTGTCAGTCAGTTTACTGTGTGTGTTTGTGACTTTAATGTGAGGAGATGAAAGTATTTTTTCCTCTCGCAGCCTGAAATCAGGTTTTTACAGACGGAAACAAGCTGGGAGGTCTGAAAATGATTTAATGATGTGTGTGTGTGTGTGTGTGTGTGTGTGTGTGTGTGTGTGTGTGTGTGTGTGTGTGTGTGTGTGTGTGTGTGTGTGTGTGTGTGTGTGTCTGTCTGCAGTCTGAACACTGGGGTCTCAGTAACGACATGGACGGCTGCAGACCATGTGACTGTGACCTCGGAGGAGCCGTCAACAACCGGTGAGTTTCTCTCCAACTTCCTGCATCCTCTCTGTGTGTGTGTGTGTGTGTGTGTGTGTGTGTGTGTGTATGTGTGTGTGTGTATGTGTGTGTGTGTGTGTGTGTGTGTGTGTGTGTGTGAGACCTTTAGTGTACTTCCTGTTTGTTCTGCTCCATTTCACTTTTTTTTAAATTTATTTTTCATTCGTTCTTTCCACTTCCTGTCCGTCCTCCAGGTGTGACCAGGTGAGCGGCCAGTGCGTCTGCAGAGACCACATGTTCGGCCGCCGCTGTGATCAGGTCGAGTCGGGCTTCTACTTCATTGCTCTGGATCACTACACCTACGAGGCCGAGGACGCCAAGTTTGGACCTGTGAGTGCCTCAGTTTGACCTTTTGATGTTCAAACCTTTCCGTGTCGATAAATGTACGTCGGACGGCGCGTCGTTACGCTGAACTGCAGATTTAAACTTTGATTCAAACTCAAACGAACGACTTATAAAACTGCTTCTTCTTCTTCATCATACGAGTGACTCGGCGGTTTCATCAGCCTTCGTGTCTTTTCTCTTTTTCTCTTGAGGGAGTGACGGTGGTCCCGAGGCCCCACCCTCTGGACCGAAGTCCCACCTGGACGGGTATGGGCCTGGTCAGCGTTCCCGAGGGGGCCTTCCTGGAGTTCTCCGTGGACAACATCCCTCACTCCATGGAGTACGACATCCTCGTCCGCTACGAGCCGCAGGTAGGACGCCGTCTTTAGCGTGGGTGTAGCCCCGCCCACCAGCACCGTAACTCCACCCACAATAACCACGACGCCCTGTGATGTGTCTGTCTGCAGCTTCCTGACCAATGGGAGGAGGTTCTGATGACGGTGATGAGGCCCGGACCAATCAGTGCCGACAGCCGCTGCATCAACACGGTGCCCGACGACGACAACCAGATGACGTCTCTTCACCCCGGCTCACGGTCAGCAGAACCAACCGGCTCACATGAGGCTGGACTTACACCGTGTTCTTACATTGTGTTACAGGAAAGATGGAGCTCGTTAAAACTCTTTTTATTTGTAATGTGAATGTTAATGTTTGAGCCTCCATCTCTCCTGAGCCTGGAAGTGTTTCAGTAGCTCACACCGGTGTGACTCCGCCTCCTGCAGGTACGCAACTCTGCCCAGATCGGTTTGTTTTGAATCTGGTCTGAACTACACGGTCCGCCTCAGCCTGCCTCTGTACTCGGCCCTCAGTGACGTCCAGTCTCCGTACACGCTCATCGACTCGGTGAGGAACAGCTCTGATACTGAATTCATCGAAGTGTAGCGCCTTCATACATGTGAACACTTTCACAGGTTAAACTAGACCTTCAGAGGTTAAACTAGCCCTTCAGAGGTTTAATTAGATCTTCAGAGGTTAGACTAGACCTTCAGAGGTTAAACTAGCCCTTCAGAGGTTTAATTAGATCTTCAGAGGTTAGACTAGACCTTCACAGGTTAAACTAGACCTTCAGAGGTTAAACTAGCCCTTCAGAGGTTTAATTAGATCTTCAGAGGTTAGACTAGACCTTCAGAGGTTAAACTAGCCCTTCAGAGGTTTAATTAGATCTTCAGAGGTTAGACTAGACCTTCAGAGGTTTAATTAGATCTTCAGAGGTTAGACTAGACCTTCAGAGGTTTAATTAGATCTTCAGAGGTTAGACTAGACCTTCAGAGGTTTAACAAGACCAGAGTGTCTTTCGTCAGTCTTGTGTTTTCGTCCTCTCAGATCGTGTTGATGCCTCACTGTAAGAACCTGGACTTATTCACGGCCTCAGAGGGAAGCGACTCCAGCGGGGACAGCGGCTGGGACACCTTCCAGCGTTATCGATGTCTGGAGAACAGCCAGAGCGTCGTCAAGACGCAGATGACAGACATCTGCAGGAACTTCATCTTCAGCATCTCTGCCATGTTGCACCAGGGAGCTAAAGGTCCGCCTTAAACCTCCTGACTCCGCCTTAAACCTCCTGACTCCGCCTTAAACCTCCTGACTCCACCTTGAACCTCCTGACTCTGCCTTAAACCTCCTGACTCCGCCTTAAACCTCCTGACTCCGCCTTAAACCTCCTGACTCCGCCTTAAACCTCCTGACTCCACCTTGAAACTCCTGACTCTGCCTTAAACCTCTTGACTCCACCTTAAACCTCCTGACTCCGCCTTAAACTTCCTGACTCCACCTTAAAACTCCAGACTCCGCCCTAAAACTCCTGACTCCGCCTTAAACCTCCTGACTCCGCCTTAAAACGCCAGACTCCGCCTTAAACCTCCTGACTCCGCCTTAAACACCTGACTCCGCCTTAAACCTTCTGACTCCACCTTAAAACTCCTTACTCCACAAAAAGTCTTGGACTGACGCGAATACCAAACCTGAGACAATCCAAGAGTTCAGGACCAGAACATAAAAATGTTTCTGCTGTGTGACGGTTGTCTCTGCTCAGCTGACCTTTGACCTCCTGTGGAATGAGCCTAGAAAAGAGGAATTCCCTTCAGGGTTTGTTTCAAAGCTGGTGCTCATTAAAAGGTATTAGATGCAGCAGATTTCTTTATCTAGCACATTTCAACCACAGAGAACTAAAAACATCCACACTGAACCTTTTCAAAGGAAAAGTCCAGAACAGCAACTCAAACAGAGGAGAGGCGGGTCAGAACATCAGTGTTTATTTTCAGGTCAAAGCTCCACTCTGATTGGCTGAAAAAGGAGCTGCAGATCAGCTGATCCAAGCAAAACAAACATTTTCTGCAGTCCAGAACAACAGTCATCGTCTGTACATCTCCCACCTCTCATCACTCCTTCTTCTGTCCTGTAATAACAAACAGTCTGTTGATCTTTGGCCCCTCTCATCATCTTCTTCCTCTTCTCTTCTTCCTCTTCTCTGCAGCTGAATCTTTCTTCCTGTTGGGTTTATTAATATCTGATAAATGTCACTCATCATTGTTTCCATCTTGTTGGTGTTCGACCTGCAGGTTTCTCCCTGAACAAGACTCGACTGGTTTCTTCTCGACATTCCTCAGACGACCACAGACCTCGTAAATCTGTCATCAGTTTTCTAACACGTCTCCTGTGTTGAACTCTATTTCCCAGAATGCCAGTGTGACCCTCAGGGCTCCCTCAGCACTGTGTGTGACCCCAGTGGGGGTCAGTGTCAGTGTCGCCCCAACGTGGTTGGCAGGAACTGTGACAGATGTGCTCCCTCCACGTTCCAGTTCGGACCCAACGGTTGCAGAGGTCAGAACCTCACCATCCGATCACCATCCGATCACCATCCGATCACGAATCAATAAATAGACATGTAGAACTCCCATTGATGTAAACATGTCGAATCTAAACAGTCACAACAACCTGTTTATCAACCTGTCTTTGTTTGCAGTTCAAAACTTTATTGACACTAAGTTAGACGCAGCAGTAGAAACTTTATTGACAGGTCCTCCTGACCTCTGACCTCTGTATGGTTGTGGTTTGTGAGCTCTGCAGCTGACGTGTTTGTGTGTCGTGTGTGTTTCAGCGTGTGCGTGCGACGCTCAGGGGTCACACGGTCCGTTCTGTGATCAGCTGACCGGTCAGTGTTCGTGTGTTTCGGGGGCGTACGGCCGACAGTGCGATCGCTGTCTGCCGGGTCACTGGGGCTTCCCCACCTGCCGACCCTGCTCCTGCAACGGACACGCCGACACCTGCGACCCCGACAGCGGACGGTGCATCGACTGCAGGGACCACAGCGGCGGACACAGCTGCGACAGGTGCGCCAATCAATCAATCAATCAATCAATCAATCAATCAATCAATCAATCAATCAATCGATCAATCAACCAACCGTGTCCTTTACATGAAGTCGGCCTGTCCTGTCAATCATCACTCAGATCTGTGAACCCGTTCTGTTCTCTCACCTCGGTCCAGGTGTCTGGGTGGTTACTATGGCGACCCGGTGTTGGGATCAGGTGACCACTGTCGTCCCTGCATGTGTCCTGACGGCCCAGACAGCCTGCGGCAGTTTGCGGGAAGTTGTTACCGTGGCGACGACAGCCAGCAGGCGATCTGCGTCTGCAACACGGGATACAGAGGTAAAAAAATTAATAAAAACTTTATCAACACTCAAGTAAAAACTTTATTAACACAGAGGAACATACAGAAACTTGCAGTTTTTCTAAAACATTTCAAAGCAGAATCGGGATAAAAGCAGTGGATGTGACAGTAGAAACACAAACAGACTCATCAGGGTTGTGGTTGTGAGCAGGACGTTTTCTGAGTGCGGTGCTTTAGTTTTCATGATGGTGACAGCTGCTGCCTGCGGAGACGGACAGGCTTTTAATTTGAAGAGAAGAATGTGATGACGAGCAGGAAACGCTGCGACTCTGTTATTACAGCAGGAAACAAGATGTTCAGGCTGAAATCAGCTGCTGACGGACGCATGAATCACCAACTTTCTTCTTTTGTTTCCACCTCAGACCTCAGAGCGGAAATGTTGGGGGATGTAAAGCAGTAAAACACCTTTCAGCAGCACTGTTATTATTGTCAATGAAACCGACAGCTGAACGGTGGAAGCAGGGAAAGTGTGTCAGGTAAAGAGTTGCTGTGTGAAGTGTGAGGTCGCTGCAGGGTCACGAGGAAGAGGAGGTGATGGCTGCAGCGTCGGTGTCAGGTGCACCTGAGATGATCGAAAACACCAAAAAGCCTTGTGATTGGTGTGAAACCAAAGAGTCTTTTATTTTGGAGGGTCATCTGTGCTCTTTCTGATCAATAAACGTGTCCCTCCACAAGGGGGCGTGGTCAAGGCAAACATTAAAGTCACTTTCTCCCTCTCGCCTGTCCTCTCCAGGTGCTCGCTGTGACGAGTGCTCCCCTGGTTACTATGGTAACCCCGGGGAGGTCGGGGGACGGTGTCAGCCCTGTCAGTGCAACAACAACATCAACATGTTGGACCCGGAGTCCTGCGACGGACGGACCGGAGAGTGCCGGCGCTGCCTGTACCACAGCGAGGGCGACGCCTGCCAGAGCTGCAAGCTGGGTTACTACGGCAACGCCCTGCTGCAGAACTGCAGGAGTGAGTTCATTGGGTTACCGTGGTAACCAGCTTTAGCACTGAGACCAGTATAACACACAGTGTGTGTGTGTGTGTGTGTAACATGTGATGTCCTCCACAGAGTGTGTGTGTAACCAGCTGGGCAGCAACTCCTCCAGCTGTCAATCATCCGGCGACTGCCACTGCGAGCGCAACAGCGGTCAGTGTCACTGCCTCGCCAACGTGATCGGTCAGCACTGCGACCGCTGCGCCGCCGACACCTGGAACATGGCGAGCGGCGGCGGCTGTCAGAGCTGCAGCTGCGACCCCGAACACTCGTACGGGACGTCCTGCAACGAGGTGACGACCTGCGACCGCACGAACTCTCTGAGGAAGAAACCCCGAATATTCTAAAGAAACTAACGTGCGTGCGTGTGTGTGTGTGTGTGTGTGTGTGTGTGTGTGTGTGTGTGTGTGTGTGTGTGTGTGTGTGTGTGTGTGTGCGTGTGTGTGTGTTTGGTCGTCCTCAGGTCAGCGGGCAGTGCTCCTGTAGCCCCGGCTTCGGAGGAAGAACATGCAGCGAGTGCAGAGAACTCTTCTGGGGAGACCCAGAGGTCAAATGTCACGGTAAGTTCACCAATCAGTCACATGACCAACATCACTTGACCGCCAGCCAGACCAGGATCCAGATCAGTTCAGACAGAGAGGGTAAGAAGCGGAGCCGCTGCCCCGTTGCATCGTGGGAAGCTCTCAGATCTGCTGTGACTCTTATTAAATCCAGATGTTCCCCTCGGAGAAGCAGACATCTGTCTGAACCTCCAAATGTCCTTCAGAGTCCACAAAGAGGCTTTGTTAGTGTGTGTGTGTGTGTGTGTGTGTGTGTGTGTGTGTGTGTGTGTGTGTGTGTGTGTGTGTGTGTGTGGGCGGGCGGGCGGGCGGGCGGGGTGTGGGGGTGTTCAGAGTGATTCAAATGAAGATCTGTTTATTTCTGCAGTGAAAAAAAAAGCTTCAGTTGTTTTTAATACAAACCAGATGTTAAACAGATTCACACACACACACACACACACACACACACACACACACACACACACACACACACACACACACACACACACACACACACACACACACACACACACACACACAGACTTCTCATTTACAGTAAAAACATTTTTCTGGAAGACTTCCTTCTACAAAACATTAAAACAACACAGATTTGTGTGTGTGTGTGTGTGTGTGTGTGTGTGTGTGTGTGTGTGTGTGTGTGTGTCTGATAATCAATGATCTGATTGGTCATCCTGATTGTTTGATGATCTATTGATCTGCCCCCCCCCAGCCTGTGACTGCGACCCCCGCGGTATCTCATCCCTCCAGTGTGAGAAGCTCAGCGGTCTCTGCGTGTGCGTGGACGGCGTTTCCGGGCCGCGCTGCGACGTGTGCGCTCGCGGGTTCTCGGGAACGTTCCCCGACTGCCGGCGCTGCCACCAGTGCTTCGCCGAGTGGGATGACATCATCGGCCAGCTGACCAATCAGACGCACCGACTGGTCAACAAGGTCAACGCCATCAAAGCCAGCGGAGTCGGCGGCCCGTACAGGAAGTCCATCGAGAGCGTGGAGAGGAGCGCCGCCGACATCCGGCTCCTCCTGAACCAGAACCCGGCCGCGCAGCCGCTCAGCGAGGTCCAGCACCTGCTGCAGCAGGCCAGGTGGGATCGGGGCCAATCGGAGATCAGAGCGCCTCAGGTTAGTGTCAGCGCTGACCTCTGACCTCTGTGTGTCCCCCAGTGACCTGATGGGAGCCCTGAGCCGGACTTTGAACCTCACCGAGCGGACTCTGGTCCAGGTGGAGGACCAAGACTCTGCTGCGGACGCCAAACTGGACTCGGTGACGTCGGATGCTCAGAAACTGGAGCGGACGGTTCAGGAGCTGCTGGACCAGGTCGAGTTCATCAAGAACTCCGACATCAGAGGTGAAGGGTTACAGGTCAAAGGTCAGCGGCGGGAGGGGGGTCGGCTCCAGGCTCCGTGGTGCCGCGTCGCCCCCTGCAGGTGGACACTGAGTTTAAATAAAGTTCTCCTCAACTGACTTCTACTTCCTGTCTGTTGCCAGGGGCGACGGATAGCGTCACCAAGTACTTCGTGCAGTCTGAGGCGGCCGAAGCTCGAGCCAACGCCTCCGCCGTCCCGGTGGAAACCTCCGCCGCGCTACGGCAACTCACGGAGGACAAAATGAACCAGACCAGAGACGAGTTCCTGAGGAGACACACTGAGCACGCTCAGAGGCTGGACGAGCTGGCGGGAGAGCTGCAGACTCTGGACCAATCAGAGATCAGCCACAAGGTGGGGCGGCGTCCAGGTGATCCGATCGGAACACAAACATTTACATCCGGCGGAGGATTTTTATTTATGTTGAACTTTATTTTTATAAACTCGTCACATTTGTGTTTCATTTATTTATTGTTTACTTATTATTATATGTATTTAAATTTATTATGATTTATTTATTTATACTTGATTTTGAATAATGATTTTTCTTTCTGTGAGGACCTGATGATCCGATCGTTTCTCTCCTGCAGACCTGCGGCAGTCCGTCCTCGGGTCAGGACTCGTGCGCCCCCTGTGGCGGTCTGGGCTGCGTGGACTCGGAGGGTCGGGTCCGGTGTGGAGGAGACGGATGCGACGGCGCCGTGACGACGGCCAACGGCGTCTGGAGGAAGGCTCGAGAGTCTGAACAGGAAATCCTCAGCGCCATGGAGGAGGTGGAGAAACTCTCCAAGATGGTGAGTGGTCCCCCGGGTCCAGGTCCGGGTCTTGTTCCGGTTCTGGTGATCTCACCTGCGATGTCGTCCTCAGGTGTCCGAGGCGAAGCTGCAGGCGGACGAGGCGAAGCTGAGCGCTCAGGATGTTCTGATGAAGACCAACAGAACCAAACAGAAAGTGGACCGGAGCAACGAGGAGCTGCGGAGCCTCATCAGACAGATCCGAGACTTCCTCACACGTACGCCTCACTTCCTGTTTCACACCGGGGATCCGGACCTGTCGGGTCTGATGAAGAGCGCCCTTCATCCTCCTCTGACCTGTGTGTTCTTTCAGAGGACGGCGCCGACCTGGAGAGCATCGAGCTGGTGGCCAACGAGGTTCTGGCCATGCAGATGCCGACCTCGCCGGGTCAGCTGCAGAACCTGACCGACGAGATCCGTCAGAAGGTGGGTGAGCTGGGACACGTGGAGACCATCCTGCAACAGAGCGCCGACGACATCCAGAGGGCCGAGAACCTGCTGGACCAGGCCCGCCGGGCCAGGTGAGTCCCGCCCGTCTTCCGGGCCGCACGTCTTTTCGCGGTTCTGATGAAACGCCGCCTGACGAGTGTCTCTGCTCTCCCTCAGCGAGGAGGCGGCCGGCGTCAAGGCCTCTGCGCAGGAAGTGAAGCGAGCTCTGCAGGAAGCCCAGCGAGCCCAGACGGCGGCCAGCAGCGCCATCCAGCAGGCCGCCGCCGACATCCACAACACCAACGAGCTGCTGTCCTCCGTCAGTAACCGTGGAAACGGTCGCTTCCCCAGTCACTATGCGACATCCAGTCGAGAGGCCCGACGGTAACGCGTCACTTCTCCGTGTTGTGTTCAGGTGGAGTCGGAGACGGTGGACGCGGAGGTGAAGCTGAACAACGCCACCCAGAGGCTGCAGAAGCTCGAGCAGGACGTGACGCTGCTGAGAGACAAAGCGGTGAACGTCACGCTGAGCACCGAACTGACCAATCAGGACGCAGTGAGCGTCGGAAAGATGGCGGAAGCGCTCAAGAAGGTGAGCTCGCCCGTTTGATCGCGAGCGGTTCGGCACAGTTCTGTTTTCTATCGTTCACTGTGTGCGTGTGCGTGTGCGTGTTCAGGACCTGGACTCAGAGCTGAAGGGGAAGTACACCACGGTGGAGCAGCTGATTGGTCAGAAGGCAGGGGGCGTGGCCGACGCGAAGAAGAGGGCGAAGTCACTGCAGCAGGAAGCTAAAGAGCTGCTGCTGCAGGCCGGGGACAAGCTGCAGCTGCTCAGAGGTGACATCACAAGTTCACCAAACAGTTCGGATCAGAAGTTCTCGTTTGTCGTTCATCAGCTGTGGAGGCGGGGCCAGACGAGCGGTCAGTCACGGTTTGTTTTTCCGTTTTTCAGATCTGGAGAAGTCGTACGAAGACAACCAGCGGACTCTGGAGGTGAAGGCGGAGCAGCTGGTGGAGCTGGAGGCGGCTGTGAAGGAGCTGCTGCGAGAAATCAGCCACAAGGTCACCGTCTACGGCACCTGCTTGTCCTAGGGTCAAAGGTCGTTGAAGGGGTCGAAATAAAAAGGAGCGCAACACTCGTTTTTTTTTACCCGAATCAGCGGGGACCGTTCCTCAGCAGCCAATCAGAGGCGAGAACAAAAGATTCTGACCAAAGATTCTGATTATCATTGTGAATCTGACCAAAGAGTTTACTGAATTTTCAGGAGCGTTCTTGAACGCATCATCAGTGTTTTTAAGAGTTTAAATTCAGTCCCTCAGAAAGTGTTTGGAAAGTAAACAGAAAATGTTTTGTGATTTAACTATTGATAAATATTTAAATTGGTTCGTGGAGATTTGTTTAAATCAGATGATAACTGTCAATCACTCGGCTCCAGTTTAAAGTGAATGTTTGAACCACGTGACTGCATCTTTTTTACTCTTTTTAAAAAAAAAAAATTATTTCTACAAGGACAAAACCCCAAATTATTTTAATAAACGTTTTCAGTAAAAATCTAATTTTCTGCTCTTCATTATTTAATACGAGTTTAATGAGGTTTTAGATACAAACAGAACGTCAGTTTTGTTTTTGATCAACATCTGGACCAGGACAGATCACATCTGTTTAACAGTGATGTCACCTGCAGAAGGAGGCGGAGCTTCTCAGGTGAGTTTATGAAAATGTTTATTACTTTATGAAATGAGATCGTTAGAAAGCTCCAACAGATACTCGAAGGATCTCCACTCTGACTGTCAGCGTGAGAAGTGACAGGAGGAGTGATCAACCGGCCGCAGTGATCAATACTTTGTAGAGTTCGATCGGGAGGTGCCGCTGAGTGTGATCTGAGGCTGAAGGTGCTGCAGGTGAGTCGTTCTGCTGCCGAACAGGTTAACAAAGTGCTGGTGTGGATGAAAACAGCAGCTGAAAGCCTCACGTGGTCATTGTTAACCCTTTCAAAGAGGCTTTGTGTGTGTGTGTGCTGACTCGGCGCTCTGACACACAAAGCAGTGAGTGACACTCAGGTGTATAAAAGCTGCGCTCTCACAGGTGAAGGCAGTCCACCTCCAGCAGCTCACAGCAACCTGCCAGCAACCTGCCAGCAACACACCAACAAAATGTCTGCCGCTGACATGAACATGATGAGCAAGGTAAGTCCCAGCATGCACCTCTCCATCGAGTCACATGACTTTACACGCACAGGCCAGGAGCTGGTGATGTCGTCCCTCAGGTCTCTGCTGAACTGTACTGCAGCTCAGTCGGAAGATTCAACAGCCGACCAATCAAATCAATCGATCAATTTAATCACTCAAGACAATAACTGAGGTTAATCAATCATTCTGTGTGATCAATACTTCACCTGTTACTATAAAACTACAAGGAGGCAACAATCAGTGAGATGATTGATTAATTAGGTGATTGATTGACAGTTGATCTCGTTGTTTGCATTCACGTGGCATGTTGATGATGTCATGTGACCTCAGCAGTGGTCATGTGACCTGAAGGTGTCATTCATTCCTCCCGTCTCCCCTCAGATCGTCTTCTACGAGGACAGGAACTTCCAGGGCCGTTCCTACGAGTGCAGCAACGACTGCGCTGACATGTCGTCCTACATGAGCAGGTGTCACTCCTGCAGGGTGGAGAGGGGCTGCTTCATGGTCTACGACCGCACCAACTACATGGGCAACCAGTACTTCATGAGGAGGGGAGAGTACTCCGACTACATGAGCATGATGGGAATGAACGACTGCATCAGGTCCTGCCGCATGATCCCCATGGTAACCACTCAACCCACCACAGCACAGTACACACCATCCCCATGGTAACCACTCAACCCACCGCAGCACAGTACACACCATCCCCATGGTAACCACTCAACCCACCACAGCACAGTACACACCATCCCCATGGTAACCACTCAACCCACCACAGCACAGTACACACCATCCCCATGGTAACCACTCAACCCACCACAGCACAGTACACACCATCCCCATGGTAACCACTCAACCAACCCGTCCTCCTACATCTCTGAGTCACCCTCTGGGCGTCCACGTACCTTTGGTGGTGTTTCGGTCCAGATAAGAAGTGATTTCCTGTTCTGCAGCTGACTGATTATTGATTATTAATTACCGATGTGTTCCAGCACCGCGGATCTTACAGGATGAGGATCTACGAGAGGGAGAACTTCGGAGGTCAGATGCACGAGCTGATGGACGACTGCGACAACATCCAGGATCGTTACCGCATGTCCAACTGCAATTCCTGCAACGTGATGGACGGCCACTGGCTGATGTACGAGCAGCCCCAGTACAGAGGCAGGATGATGTACATGAGGCCCGGAGAGTACAGGAACTTCATGAACATGAACATGGGCATGGGCATGAACATGGGCAACATGAGGTTCATGAGCATGAGGCGCATCATGGACTCCTGCTACTAAACACTGTCAGTGTGAGAAATAATAAAACAAAGTTAGTTTAAATAGTTTTCTGTCTTTCATTCAACTGCATGAAGAAATGAGAATAACACTTGGGCTCAGAAACTCCTACAAACATGAACTGCATTTTATGTATTAATGTATTATTTAATGATGCCAGCAACAAAAAGTTGGGACACGGGCAACAAAAGACTGGAAAAGTTGTGTAACTAAAAAAAAAAAAATCACCTGGTGAAACATCTCAAAACTGAAAAAACTGATTTCAGAGAGTCAGAGTCTCTCAGCACTGAAGATGGGGAGAGGTTCACCACTCTGTGAAAGACTGTGTTGGAAAATAGTTCAACAATCTAAGAATAATGTTCCTCAACGTAAAACTACAAAGAATTAGTGGATTTCATCGTCTACGGTTCATAATATCATTAAAAGATTCAGAGAATCTGGAGAAATCTCTGAACACAAGGGACAAGGCTGGAAACCAATATTGGATGGTGGTGATCTTTGGGCCCTCAGGCAGCACTGCATTAAAAACACACTATTCTGGAGTGGAAATCACTGCATGGGCTCAGGAACACTTGTGAAAACCATCATCTGTGAACACAGTTCATCGCTGCGTCCACAAATGCAGGTTAAAATTCTTCAAATAAAATAAAATAAGATTGACTTTATAAATCTCACAGTGGGGAAATTCGGTCGTCACAGCAGCAAGAAAAAAACAAAAAGTGCACACAATGTGACATTTTTTTACAAATATGTATAAGATATAAGAAATAAGATGTAAATACATACACACAGACTATATACACACAATTTTTTTTTAAATTAAATTAAAAAATAAATAAATACAGTTTGGGATGAATGGAAAAAAATGTCCGGTGCTATGAAATGAAATGAAATGAGATGAACAGTGCAACAATATATTATAGGGTGGTGTTGTACAGTCTGACAGCCGTCGGACCAAACGACCTGCGGGTGGCGCTCTATCCTGCACCGAGGGTGCAGCAGTCTGCTACTGAAGGAGCTGCTTAAAGCGCCTACAGTCTCATGGAAGGGATGAGAGGTGTTGTCCATGATTGATTGGCGAACATCCTCCTCTCACCCACCTCCTCTACAGAGTCCAGAGGACAAATGATAAGAAACCAGATAGAAACATGATCCAGAAACACCGCCGCCTTCTCTGGACCGAGATCATTGAAGATGGACTGAGGTGAAGTGGACAACTGTCCTGAGGTCTGATCGATCACAATCTGAGATTCTGTTTGGAAATCATGGACGCTGCATCCTCCAGGTTAAAGAGGAGAGGGACCATCCAGCTTGTTATCAGCGCACAGTTCAAAAGCCAGCATCCCAGATAGTATAAGGATGCATTAGTGCACATGGCATGGGTAGCTTGAACATCTGGAAGGAAGCATTAATGCTGAATGATATATTCAGGTTTTGGAGCAACATATGCTGCCATCCAGACAACGTCTCTTTCAGGGAAGGTCTTGTTTATTTCAGCAGAACAACGTCCAACCACATTCTGCACGTATTCCAACAGCATGGTTCTCTAGTAGAAGAGTCCGCTGATAAACTGGCCTCCTGCAGTCCAGACCTGTCAATCATTGAAAACATCTGGAGCATCAGGACATGAACAATACAACAAAGGAGACCCTGAACTGTTGAGCAGCTGAAATCCTCTATCAGGCAAGAATGGGACCACATTTCACTTTCAAAACTCCAGAAACTGGTCTCCTCAGTTCCCAAAGGTTTCCAGAGTGTTGTTAAAAGAAGAGTTGATGCAGCTCAGTGGTGAACATGATCCTGGAACAACTTTATAGAGACCTGTTGCTGACATCGTTCAGTTTTTCTTTCTCTTTTCTTTGAGGGTTTCATGTTCATTTCCTGTTTTATTTTGGTAACTCCCCTTGTGTCTTTACTTCCTGTCCTCCTGTCTTCCCACCTGTGTCTGATTGTCTTCCTGCCCTGATGGTTTCCAGCTGTGTTCAGTTATCTTCTGACCTGCTGCTTATAAAGTCTGCCTCCTCACCTCCTTCTTTGTCAGACGGTCGTCATGGTTACCTCTAAGCTCATTCTCTGTGCTCCTCCGAGTGTCTTGTATGTTTTCAATGTTTGACCTGAGTTTTTTTCACCTTCTGGACTTTGTTTTCTTTTCACCGTTTTTGGTATCAACTAGTAAATGATTCTAAACTCTACTTTTTGTTTGTCGTGCATTTGAGTCCAAAAACCCCTCAAAACGTGACAGCATCGAATTTAAAATAAGTACAAAATTTTTTTATAAAACAAAAACATTTCTCCATTTCAACATTTGATATGTTGTCTTTGATCTATTTGCAATTAAATATGAGTTTATGTGATTAGCAAAATCATTGCATTCTGTTTGTATTTACATTTTACGGTGCGACACAACTTTTTGGAAACAGGGTTGTTGCCTATGACAGCGGTTTACCATTAAAACGAAGACGAGGAAGAAGAGGAAAACAAAATACTGAAGCTCTGAAGTCTTTTACTTACTGCAGAACTGTTGATTGATCTGATTGATCTGGTTGATCTGATTGATCTGATTGACCTCATTGACCTGATTGATCTGATTGACCTGATTGATCTGATTGACCTGATTGATCTGATTGATCTGATTGACCTCATTGACCTGATTGATCTGATTGATCGGATTGATCTGCAGGAATGTGGATCTGCTCAGGTTTATTTTCCGAAGTTAATAAATAATAAACACAGCTGCTCTCTCTCTGTCACGTCCCTGATAATGAGTGAACTTAGAGGAGATAGATGTTCTTCCCAGTTAAACAGCTGCACACACGCAAGAAATCAAGAAAATACAATAAAACTTCAACGCAGGTTGTAAACCAACAAAACTTTAAATACCTGTTTCATCCAGAAGTCCAGAAAAGTAACTGAACAGTGAACGTCGTCAGCAGGACTTTGATTTAAAGACATACAAAGATTTTCTCAGTTTGGACTGTTGGTTTTACTAAATTTTATTTTGCTGCAACACATCCCAGATTTAAAATTGAAAGTTGAATGTTTTACGTCCAGCTGATTTGATGTGTTTCGTGTTTTTTCCTTCGAACAACAGACGCTCATTTGAGTCTGAGACATTTTTCCTGTTGAGAGTCTGAACTGAAAATCAGAGATTAGATTTTAGATTTTATTGAAATATATTTTTCGCAATTTAAAGAAGAAATCACAATCACATTATTCACTCATCTTTATATTATGTTTATTTTTCACACTGGATTCCATTCGTACAAACTAATAGAAATATAAAATATATGTCCCTGTTTATCGTTTATGATATTTTTTTCATCTTTCTGCTGATGATGTCACATTCATCATTAAATCAGTACAGAAGATCTTCTGTTTATATTTCAACACACCTAGTTATTTTTTATTTATAAAGTCTGACTCTTATTTTGATCCATTTAATATTTAATTCTGAAACAAATCATGAATGAGTTTAAACACACGAATAACAAACGTTCATAATGAATTGTTGTTTTATTTCTCATTGAAAAAATTAACTTTATTTTGTAAAATGAGTGGAATTGAAAGTGGATTTGTTTTTAGTTTATCTGAATGGATTCGTGTTTGTTTTGTGTTTTGTTATTTTAAAGACTTTAGAAGATTTTACTATAAACAATCGTAACATGAGTTTTTTGGGGGAGAATTTATTCAAGTAAAAAAGATGTATTAAAGATTTAAAGAGTTTTTTTTAATTTTTTTATTCTTGTCAGGACAAACAGGCGACTTTATGTTGAATTATTTGAGATGTTGAAGATACTTCTGGTGGTGTTGTTTCTGTCGGAGATGAATGTGAACAGCGGTGCATGTCCAGCGTGACGATGTCATTGTCTTCAGGTTTTTGTTTCTAGAAAGCTTCGTGTCCACAGTGAACAGAGGACTGAAGGAGACACATAGCTGCTGTCTGTGGCTCTTTGTCTCTAGTTTCTAAGAGAAATGCCGAACACTGAGCGTCTCTTTTATGACGCGCTGCTGGCTCAGGCTGTTTGGACAAAAGGCTTCAGCTGCTCAGGTGCTATAAAGAGCAGCAGTTGCTCCACAGGTAGCACACACAGTTCAACCAGCACAGCAGCAGCAGCAGCAGCAGCAAGCAGCCGAGCAACCCGACAATCAGGCAACATGACCACCAGCAGCATGAACATGATGGGCAGGGTGAGTACCAGCAGCTCTCAGCACTTTTTAAATGTTGACACGAGTTCCCAACAGGCTCTTTGATTTATGGTTTAGTTTGAAGCCTGTAAATAAAGGAACAGTTCGGTTTTATTTGAAGGGAAACTCTGAAATACGCAGGATGAATCTTAACTTCTACGACCTGATGGATGTTTTTCTCCCCTCAGATCGTCTTCTACGAGGACAGGAACTTCCAGGGCCGTTCCTACGAGTGCAGCAACGACTGCGCTGACATGTCGTCCTACATGAGCAGGTGTCACTCCTGCAGGGTGGAGAGGGGCTGCTTCATGGTCTACGACCGCACCAACTACATGGGCAACCAGTACTTCATGAGGAGGGGAGAGTACTCCGACTACATGAGCATGATGGGAATGAACGACTGCATCAGGTCCTGCCGCATGATCCCCATGGTAACCACTCAACCCACCACAGCACAGTACACACCATCCCCATGGTAACCACTCAACCCACCACAGCACAGTACACACCATCCCCATGGTAACCACTCAACCCACCACAGCACAGTACACACCATCCCCATGGTAACCACTCAACCCACCACAGCACAGTACACACCATCCCCATGGTAACCACTCAACCAACCCGTCCTCCTACATCTCTGAGTCACCCTCTGGGCGTCCACGTACCTTTGGTGGTGTTTCGGTCCAGATAAGAAGTGATTTCCTGTTCTGCAGCTGACTGATTATTGATTATTAATTACCGATGTGTTCCAGCACCGCGGATCTTACAGGATGAGGATCTACGAGAGGGAGAACTTCGGAGGTCAGATGCACGAGCTGATGGACGACTGCGACAACATCCAGGATCGTTACCGCATGTCCAACTGCAATTCCTGCAACGTGATGGACGGCCACTGGCTGATGTACGAGCAGCCCCAGTACAGAGGCAGGATGATGTACATGAGGCCCGGAGAGTACAGGAACTTCATGAACATGAACATGGGCATGGGCATGAACATGGGCAACATGAGGTTCATGAGCATGAGGCGCATCATGGACTCTTACTACTAGTTGCTATGGAAACGCTGAAAACATATCAATAAAGTTGTGTTGAACTTAAAGATCACTGCTTGCTCTGTTCTTTGTTGTTCGGGTCAGAGGGTTGTTTTATTGTCTCACGAAAGACAAAACAGAGTCGTGACGTCACTTCCTGTCGAGCTTCAGTATAATCTGTTAGTTTATTTCATTGGTCTTTGTGAAAAAAAATGCAGGCAAATAAGTGTGGAGAACCTGGAACATCAAAAGAGTCAATAACTTGATATAAAGAGCCCGAAGTGGGCGGGGCCTCAACTACCTGAGGACACACCTGTCCGCCAGGTGGGGTCTGCTACCATACCTCCTTTATCCAACACACACCTCCTCGGGTTGTCCTGCCTCAGCTGAACGCAGCATGTGCAGTGGAGGTTAACTGTGATGATGACATCATCTAAGTGGGTGGAGTTAGAGAGTGGCTTAACAACTGGTTCTGTTCGGTTCCGAGTGGAGCGTCGTGGAAAAAAACAGGTAAACGTCCATCAAGCTACTGTGTCTCCTCATTTCCTGTTTTATTTTGTTCTCGCCAGTGTGTCTCGTTTTCTGGTGTCTTCACTTCCTGCTCGCGTGTCTTCCATCTGTGTCCAATTATCTGTCCTCCCCCGTCTGCGTCATCCTCACCGGTCGCTCCAGTCCGCGTGCTCATCGTTCCCGGTGTCTCGTGAGTTAACCGACTTCTGTTTGTTTCTTCAGGACCCGTTGGTCCTCTCACCTGTTCAGGTGCTCACCTGCTTTCGGGACTTTTGGACCGTCTCTGTTCATGTTTGTTAATCCTCTGCTGTTTTCACCATCAGCCTAGGACATTTTTTCGGATCTCAACAGAACAAATGGATTTAAAGCCCAATAATCCCGAAACATAGAAACCAAACAGCGTGTTTATTCATGTTTATTAGTTTGATTAATGTTTAAAAAAATAAGAACAACATCATTTGATTATGTTCAAATGATCTGTCATCATCAAAGGTGCAATAAAAACAAAGAGTAAAAAACAAACAAAAGTAAAAACACAATAATAAAAATAAGCTAGATTCAAAATTAAAATTAAAAATTAAAAACCTACAAAATTAAAAAAATTAAAAAACATAAAGGTAAAAAAAAAACAAGAGTAAAAACAAACAAGAGTAAAAATGAATAAAAGTAAAACCAAACAAGAGTAAAAAACACAATTAAAAACAAACAAAAGTCAAAATGATTGTCTTTCTTTAATGTATGTTTCTATCAAACTGAACTTTGCTGTTTTCCTGCTTTTTGTTTGTTTCTTCTGGTTTGTTCGATCTGATGATGCGTTTCCTTCCTTTACACGTTTAACTAGTTAACCAGCAGCTAACTTACCCGCCACAACAAGCAGAAGTTAGAATGGCTTCACTTTGGACACACGGGGGGGCAGAGAGATGGAGGGAGAGACAGAGGGACAGATGGCGGGACAGACAGAGGGACAGATGGAGGGACAGACAGAGGGACAGATGGAGGGACAGAGGTGACCAGGTGGAAGCTCAGCTGTTGATAATGATGTTTGGTTCATGAAGTTTAAATGTTTGTTTAGTGATGAAACTGATGAAACAATCAGAGGTACATACGTGTTATTAATAAATCACTGAGGTACATACGTGTTATTAATAAATCACTGAGGTACATACGTGTTATTAATAAATCACTGAGGTACATACATGTTATTAATAATCAGAGTAATAATAAAGGCAGTGACTGAATTACAGAGACAGAGGACACGTTGAGGAGACAGAGGACACGGGGAGGAGACAGAGCACAAAGTGAGGAGACAGAGGACACGTTGAGGAGACAGAGCACAAAGTGAGGAGACAGAGGACACGGGGAGGAGACAGAGGACACAGGGAGGAGACACAGCACAAAGTGAGGAGACAGATGACAAAGTCAGGAGACAGAGGACACGGGGAGGAGACAGAGGACAAAGTGAGGAGACAGAGGACACGGGGTGGAGACAGAGGACATGGCAGGACATTTTGGTTTGACTCGTCGTTGTGAGAGGACAAAGACATGAGAGACGAAGAGACGCTGCCATCATCAGCCCATTGACTCCGTCGGGTTCTCATCAAGGCAGGAAGTCGGGGGGGACGAACCCGAAATCTTGGACGGGTCTGGTGTCCCCTCGGCATCGTTCTGGATCACCGCCGACGCCTCTTCCTGTTTGCCGTGCAGGATGTTGCTGATTGGTTCACATGACACCTGCAGGAAAAAGGAACCACCTGCGATGTGAATCTTTTTTTATTTCCTCATTTCTAAAAAGTATTATTATTTATTAGTAGCAGGAAGCCTGAGGGCGGGGCCTGGGGTCGGAGGGAGGAGCCTGGAGGTACAAATGTACTTTGTTAGCCGTTAGGTTATTTTGAATATAAAAGTATATTTTTCACTTACCTGAGGGACGTCCTCGGCGTCTTCGGCGTCCTCGGGGTTCATGGCGTTGAATGTCTCCAGGATGACGGCGGTGAACAGGTGGATCTGCAGCAGGAAGACCAGGAAGATGTAGGAAGTGAAGAAGACGAGGGCGGCCGCTGGGCTGCCGCAGCTCTCGGTGCTGAAGGTCGTCTGGAGGCCGCAGTCCGCCGGCGTGTTGGTGAGGCCGTACAGCAGACTGTGCCACTCCAAACATGTGGACACCATCAGCATGCTGATCACGCTGCTGCCGAACGTCTGGAAGTTGAACATGTCGTCGATCATCATCTGTCGCGGCAGGTACGCAAGGTGAAACATGCCGACGGCGGAGAAGGTGAACATGACGAGGAGGAGGAGGAGGCCGATGTTGAAGAGGGCAGGAAGTGACATCGCGAAGCCCATCAGCAGCACCTTGATCCCTCGGGCATGGCGAATGAGACGGAGGAAGGGAAGGATGCGAGCCAATCGGAGCACAGAGAAGAAAGCCGGGCTGATGAAGTACTTCTCAATAAGATCAGTGAGGAATAGACCTGACAACAAACAAACAAACAAAACAAATAAACAAACGTTCCAGACAAATCGTTACGTTAACGTTTCAGTCAAACTGCAAATCTGAGAGATCGATCAGTTTTTGTTGTTTGTTTTTTTTGGAGGGGGGGGGGGTTCTAGTGTTTTAGAGTACCAAGACGATGACATCACCAAATGAGACCAGTGACATCATCAGGCAGGTCACTGTGACCGGCTCACCTATGATGATGACGATGAGGACCACAAAGTCGAGGATGTTCAGGCGGCTGCTGAAGTAGTGACGTCCAAGAGCGACGACCTTCAGAAGGAACTCTGCGAGGTAGACGATGATGAAGATGAAGCTAAACCAGTTCAGGACGGCTTCTTTCTCTGCGCTCTGCTCGTCCGTCTCCACCATCAGAACCACCATGTTCAGGCTGATCACCATCACCACGACGACCTTGAAGAGCAGAGCCGTCACCAGGTCAAAGAGCCGAGCCCGGCACGGATTCTGGAGACGGAGAGAAGATACAGCGGCATGACGACGGCCCGCGGAACCCTAAAAACAGCTTCAGGTGGACGGACACCTGGACAGGTGTGGAGCAGCGGGCCGCGGTGCACAGGGCAAATGAACTGTGATGGTTTCTCAAAGTCATGAGCGGGTATCAGTTCCGTCTGACGGACAGAACTCAAAGGTTCTAACACAGATACAGGTGGGGGTTCCGAACTGGACTCTGACCCGAACACACCTGAGCCGACGGTCTGAACCCACCTGGGGTCGAGGGACGGGTTCCTGAGGTTCCTTGGAGAACCACCTCCTCACAGCTCGGATGAAGTTCTGCTGCTGCTTCGTCGTAAAAACATGTTTCCCTCCGAAGTGATGAAGAAGAAGAAGAAGAAGAAGAACGTTAACTGACCAATCACAGACTACCGAGAAACTGTTGTCATGGTAACCGTTCAACTGTCGCTCTGTCTGTCCGTCTCTCTGTCTGTGGACCTATCTTGTGTCTGTGTTGATGAAGCGTGTCGATGAAGACTCTGATGAAGAAATTGAAGGTGAAGAAGTAGCTGATCATGAAACAGATGAAGAACAGGAACATGGAGAGGTTGTACTCGTACTGCGGCTGACTCTCCACCTACACACACACACACACACACACACACACACACACACACACTTTTTACATGTCGTGGTTTCAGTCCTTCAGGCTTCCTGTATTCTGTTTTGTGTAATTCTCATTCTGTCCACCAGAGGGTGCAGCAGCAGTGTTTACAGCAGCAGCAGGTGTACTGACCTGTGTGACGTCCATAGCTGCGTACATGATGCTCAACCAGCCTGTAGATGTCGTCTGACAGAGAATCAATACAGAACTTCATGAGAAAAACACTGAATTTAAGTTGTGTAAGTCACAGTTGTGTTGGTCACCATGCCGTCAAACAGCTCAGCCGGACTGTAGATGTGTGTGTGTGTGTGTGTGTGTGTGTGTGTGTGTGTGTGTGTGTGTGTGTGTGTGTGTGTGTTCACACTGACCATCACTATTAGCGACAGATAACCCATCGCCACGTTGTCAAAGGTAAACTTCGGGTTCTTCCATTGGACCTCTGTATAGTTCGCCTCCATCAACCAAAAACACTCGGTCTTGTTTGCCACGTCCGTAGACATGAATGTCTCCTCGCTCGTCTCGTTCAAGCAGTACAAGAACTTTCCTGCGAACATTTGCACTCCCAGAATGCTGAAGATCAGCCACACGGCCATCACAACCAGCAGCACGCTGAACATCGGCCCGAGGCACAGCGACAGGCCCCGCAGCACCACCTGCACACAGACAGACAGGTAGGGAGTGAGACAGGTCACAGGCAGACAGGTAGAGAGACACAGGTCACCTGCACACAGACAGTGTGTGTGTACCTGTGTGTGTACGTGTTATATATTTTACAGATGAGTTCACAGTTCCTGTCTCACCCTCGTGCCCTGGAAGCGAGACAGGGTCCTCAGGGTCCTCAGAGCTCTCAGAGACGGACAGGAGAATCCGAACAGGCCAAAAATCAGAGAGACCAGAGACACCTGGAAGACAAAAGCACACCTGCTGATGACATCATGAACAGGTGAGCGCCACGGCTCCGGTTAACTAGAACCAGTCAGCTTCACCCGGCCGCCCGCTGATCTTATTTGTTTTTTTTATACTTAATCCAAACTGAAATAATGTTTGTGATCTTCCTTGTTGACCTTCGTGACCCATCATATAAACTCCGGTTCAGATAACCAGAGGTCAGGATCTCAGGTTACCATGGTAACTTCAGGTGTACGAAAGTTAAATCTATGCTGAGCTCAGATTGTGTCTGTCAGCCAATCAGAGAGCTGGATTATCTGTGGTTCATCCAGGGTGCCTCATTACTGCAGTTATCAATCATGTTGTCATTGTTGTGTTATTGTTCTTACGTCTAAGACAAGGAAGTCGAGCCAGAACCAGAAGCTGCTGAAATACTTCTTGAATCCAAAGGCGATCCACTTCAAGAGCATCTCGACCAGGAAGATCACGGTGAACATCAGGTCCACTCTGTCCAGAACCGCCTGCAGAACCGGACGGTGTTGCAGGTGGTCGTCCTCAAACACCTGTTCACACACACACACACACACACACACACACACACACACACACACACACACACACACACACACACACACACACACACACACACACACACACACACACACACACACTGCGTCTCTACTAGTGTCGAGTGTGAATATTGGATTAAAAAGTGTGTGTGTGTGTGTGTGTGTGTGTGTGTGTGTGTGTGTGTGTGTGTGTGTGTGTGTGTGTGTGTGTGTGTGTGTGTGTGTGTGTGTGTGTGTGTGTGTGTGTGTGTGTGTGTGTGTGTGTGTGTGTGTGTGTGTTTGCTTACCAGAGCTGCACAGCTCAGCAGGATGATGAACACAATGAAGGCCTCAAAGTATTTGTGTTGTACGATCAAGAAACAGGTTCTCCTGAAGTTAGACCAGACCCTCCCTCTGCCCTGGGACGTGTCTACACACAGGAACGGACAGCAGCGGTAACAACCTGAGACACACACACACACACACACACACACACACACACACACACACACACACACACACACACAGCTGTTATTGATCATTAATTGGCTTCTGTTGTCCTGATCACTCTCCAGAAAAGTGTGTGTGTGTGTGTGTGTGTGTGTGTGTGTGTGTGTGTGTGTGTGTGTGTGTGTGTGTGTGTGCGTACCATCACAGCAGCAGTCCCCAGGTGTGTTTTCTTTATGATTTTCATCAGCTCTGATGTCACACTGAAGAAACACATTAAACAGTTTTACACATAAATAAACTCTATTGTTGTTGTTTGTGTTTCTGTATGTTAAACGTCCTTTTTTTTACATGTCTGGCTGTCATCGGGAATTTAACATCAACTGTTATAATAGTTATAACTGCTGTAACAGTTGTAACAAACACAATTAAAACTTTATTTACTGTTATTGATTATTTTACTGTAATTTCTCCTTTCATTTATTCTCAGGTTAGTCTTGTAAATGTTGAATCTGCTTCAGACTCAGGTTCAGTGTTAGTGGGAAAAAGTAGAATTATTACCTGCAGCCGTTTCTCTTCTTTATCTTCAGGCACCTTGAATTCACTTTCAGCCTCAGCGACTGGGGCCCGACAGGAAAACCTGTAAAGGGGATCTCTGCTTAGGTCGTCATGGTTACCGTTTAGGGACAGCTGGTCGGAGGTCACAGGGTTCAAGGCCAGATACTCCTTCTTGTCGTCTCTCTTAGTGTCAACTGCTGTCGACAAAATACACAACCAGTGAAACAAAATACATCTGAATCTGAGCAGAAACACACAGAAACCCTGAAACAACAAATACATGAACCCACCTTGGTGGTCAACATGGTTCCTGTTTCCCACCAAACTCAAGACATGTTCTCGGATACAGGTGCCGGTCTGATTTATAGCAATCTGAGGGTTGTTTGGAACTTTTCCTTCCACAGCAGTGAGTTTATCATAACTGACCGAGCTGAGCAACAAAGTCATGAACAAACTCAGGACCTGAAACAAGACGTGGAACAAACTCTGGACCTGAAACAAGACCAGGAACAAACTCTGGACCTGAAACAAGACCAGGAACAAACTCTGGACCTGAAACAAGACCAGGAACAAACTCTGGACCTGAAACAAGACCAGGAACAAACTCTGGACCTGAAACAAGACCTGGAACAAACTCTGGACCTGAAACAAGACCAGGAACAAACTCTGGACCTGAAACAAGACCAGGAACAAACTGAGGACCTGAAACAAGACCAGGAACAAACTCAGGACCTGAAACAAGACCAGGAACAAACTCAGGACCTGAAACAAGACCAGGAACAAACTGAGGACCTGAAACAAGACCAGGAACAAACTCAGGACCTGAAACAAGACCAGGAACAAACTGAGGACCTGAAACAAGACCAGGAACAAACTGAGGACCTGAAACAAGACCAGGAACAAACTCTGGACCTGAAACAAGACCAGGAACAGATTCAGGACCTGAAACAAGACCTGGAACAGATTCAAGACCTGAAACAAGACCAGGACCTGGTTCGGGACCTGAAACTTAGATTGCTTTATAAATGTCAGATGCCTGAACCTCCAACCTCGGACCCAGTCCGAGGGTTTGTGGGACCACAGAGACTCACCAGCAGGTTTCCGATGACCAGGACCATCAAGAAGAAGATCACGCACGAGGTCCGGTCCGAGACCTCCATGCAGTCCCACAAGGTCTCGATCCACTCTCCTAACAGGACCCTGAAGATGAGGAAGAAGGTGTGGACCGAGTCGTGCATGTGCCAACGAGGAAGCATGCAGTCAGCCGAGATGCGACAGACTCCGTCTCTGTAGTCATTCTGGAACAGCTGCATGCCGACCACGTTGAACATGAAGACCATGACCAGCAGAACCAGAGTCAGGCTCTGCAACGCGGCCCACGTGATCTTCATCAGCAGGTGCAACTCGGGCCACCACCGGGCCAGCCTCAACACCCGCAACTGGACAGGCCGGGAGACGGACGAGGAGACGTGGTGGGGGCGCAAGGAGACAAGGGAGGAGACAGTAATATTGACATCATTTAATGTTTGTACTTTAATAATTAACAATGATGATGATGATGATGTTGATGACGATGTTGATGACGATGTTGATGACGTCACACTGACCAATTGAAAAATTCTCAGCAGAGATAAACCCTCAACAGCAGCCATTCCCAGCTCCACCAAACTGCTGATGACAATGACGAAGTCCAGGATGTGCCAGCTCACCTGTGACCATGGCAACAGAACAAAATACACACGTTTCCATGGGAACAGCGCTCAGTCAGCATCACTGAGTCTCAAACAAACAACGAGTCTGACCTGGAAGTAGCCGTATAAGCCCAGGGCCGCCAGTTTGAGGAACATCTCGGCTGTGAAGATCCCCACGAAGACCTGTGAGGGGGGTCAGAGGGGTCAGGGGTCAGAGTTCAAACTGACTGAAACAACACCCTTGTGTCAGAAGGACTAAACAGATCAGCAGAAATCTGTTTGTTAGTGTGTGAATGTGTTCACACCCGCGGGTCAACTGATCTTACAGTCAGATCACACCTCGACCACTGACCAGGTTGGCGATGCTCAGCAGCTCCTCAAAGCTGGAGGTCATGGGATAATACTCCATGGACATGAAGACGGTGTTGAGGACGATGCAGATGACGATAACCAGGTCGAAGAACGGGTTCATGACGAAGGCCGAGAGCCGCAGTTTGAGCCACCGGGAGCAGCCACAGCAGTCGCCCTTCAGGAAGAGGCGGATGAAGGCGCAGCGTGCAGGCCGGTGGTCCTCCTCATCCTCTGAAACCGTGAGACCAAGAACATCCGGTCAACAGTCTGCAGCTCGGACATGAACGTTTCACACGCGTGTTCCCCGCGTCACGGAAACATGTGTACCGTCCACAGCAGCGTGCTCGAGTCCCCGGTCTGCTGCAGCTGATTTCTTCTTCTTCTGTGGTGAGTTGTGTTCCTGTGATAGCGCCGCCGTGCTGGAGGCCTGCAGTCATATAACACATGAATTCAGTTTGGTCTGGTTGAATCATGACTCTTCATTATTTAGAATGAAGAAGAAAACAGCTGATAACATACTGAAGCTCTTTAAAACATGTTTATTTGACCAATCAGAGCAGAGCCACACAGACACAGAGCCTGTAACCATAGTGACCGTACACAAAGATGGAGACAGCGCTCTCTCTGTCTATTAATGGCCACTGACTGACAGACAAATCACTGCCTGTCCATTAATGAGACATGATGATGACATCTGATTGGCTGCCGTGTGGTGATGTAGAGAAGATGAAGGCTCTCACCTCCTCCTCTTCCTCCTGCTCCTCTCTGCTCATCAGCACCTTCACAATTCGACTGAACTCTTCTTCTCTCCGTTTGTCCTCCGAGGTGCTGGCCTTTTCCTGCTCCACCATCGCTACGGCAACCATTGCCAGGAGGAGGCTGAGTAGGAAGAAACAGGTGGGGAAGAAGACGAGCACGGAGACGCTCACGTAGAGTACACCTGCTGCTCGAAATGTCTGCAGAGAGACAGGTGAGAGACAGACAGGAGAGACAGACAGGTGACACAGGTGAGAGACAAACAGGCGAGACAGACAGGTGACGTGAGACAGGTGAGAGACAGACAGTTTCTGACCAGCATCACCAGATTGTCCCAGAAGTCCCGTGTCATGAGTCTGAACAGAGACAGCAGAGACGAACCATACGAGTCGAAGCTGGTGTATCCGTAGTTTGGGTTTTGACCGGCCTTCAGACAGACTGTCCCATCTGGACAGACCCTGAACACATCACCACACTATTAGTCCCTGAACATATCCCCACACACACTCTCAGTCCCTGAACACATCACCACACACACCGTTAGTCCCTGAACACATCGTCACACTCTTTACGTACCCAGCGCCGGAGCTATTTCCACACAGCAGAGCGTCATGGTGATGAGGCAGGTGGTAATAGTTCACTAAAAGACAGACAGACAAAACAGTCAGACACTGTTCTCCTCCTCCAACCCAAACACTGGGTATCCATGGCAACAGCTCAACTCTCATCTTCTTTTTTAAACATGTGCCTTCACTTTTTTAATCACAGCACAGGTCGTCAGGTCTGAGCTCCAAAACAAACACAGTATTATCCTAGGGACACCTGAGGACACCCGAGGACACCCTGTAGTTTCAGTGGATTTGAAGACGATCAGGTGAGAGTCAGGATCTGAATATGGACGTCTCACCTGGATTGCTGATGTACTGGTGGTAATTAAAGTGAATGCTTCCTGTCCTGTTGTCATAGTAATCAGTGGTGGAGTTCAACAGGTCGAAGTGCCTGATGACACATTTGTGCTTCATGACTCCCATGAAGAGCTGCAGACCAATCAGAGCCAAGATGCTGAGGCAAAACACCATCAGGATGATGACATCAGCAAGCCTCCTCACTGATTGGAGGAGAGCTTCAACAGTCTTCTTCAGACCTGAAGGGGGAGGGGGGGGGATTCAACCACTTATTACACTGTGACAACACACACACAAAAACACACACACACACAAAAACACACCGACCTGGGGTGACCGTGAAGATCTTCATCACTCGAGGAATCGTCACCAGCACAGAAAACTTCCCCAAATCTACAAACTCTGTCAGAAAACTGAGACACAAACATCATCCTCTTCATCACCACCATCATCATCATCACCACCATCATCATCATCCTCTTCATCACCACCATCATCCTCTTCATCATCATCATCATCACCACCATCATCATCATCCTCTTCATCACCACCATCATTCTCTTCATCACCACCATTATCATCATCATCATCATTCTCTTCATCATCATCATCATCCTCTTCATCATTCACAGGTGTGTGTGTGTGTGTGTGTGTGTGTGTGTGTGTGTGTGTGTGTGTGTGTGTGTGTGTGTGTGTGTGTGTGTGTGTGTGTGTGTGTGTGTGTGTGTGTGTGAGATCACCCCGTGCTGATGATGAGGAGGTCCAACCAGTTCCATGGATCTCTGATGAAGGTGAAGCGTCCCACACAGAATCCTCTGGACACGACCTTCAGGACGGCTTCCGATGTGTAGATGGCCGTGAACACACGCCTGTTCACACACGTGACATTAAAATACACGATCATACACACATTCACTGACAGACTGAGGACAGACAGATGGACAGAGAACAGACAGACTTTGTTTCTGAGTCCTCAGCTTGAACTTTTGACATTTAACTACTGTGACTCATGTTTACAGATGACATCACTTCCTGTACTTGTTTTTCTGCTACAAGTGTGTGTGTGTGTGTGTGTGTGTGTGTGTGTGTGTGTGTGTGTGTGTGTGTGTGTGTGTGTGTGTGTGTGTGTGTGTGTGTGTGTGTGTGTGTGTGTGTGTGTGTGTGTGTGTGTGTCTATGTCTCTGAGTGTCTCTGGGTGTCTCTGGGTGTCTCTGAGTGCCTCTGAGTGCCTCTGAGTGTCTGGGTGTGTCTGGGTGCGTCTGGGTGCGTCTGGGTCTCTGTGTGTGTCTCTAAGTGTCTTTTAGTGCCTCTGAGTGCCTCTGAGTGTCTCTGAGTGTCCCCGTGTTGTCTCACTCTGCTGCTCTGCTCTCAGGAAACTTCATGAGGAAATAGTTGGCGAGAACCGTCAGCATCATGAACAAACTGAAGAACGTGTTTCTGTTAAAGAAGAACTGTCCAACAACTGTCCAACAAATGTCCAATGGACAGGATATAAACAGGTTGCCATGACGATCACACAGTTCAGGTCCTGTAACTAAAATGACAAAGAGATCCAAAGATGTCGTGAAGGATATGGATGGAGGACAATCTTCATGGAGACGGTCCTCAGCGGGTTGGACGGACTCAGCAGGAAACAGGATGACTCTGCATTAAATCTGGACAGGATGTGTCCTTTACTGAGCACGATGAAGGTCTGCAGAGAGACAGACAGGTCAGAGGGACATGTCAGAGAGACAGGTCAGAGACAGACAGGTTGGGGACAGACAGACAGGTTAGAGAGACAGACAGATCAGAGACAGACAGGTCGGAGAGATAGACAGACAGTCAGAGGGACAGACAGGTCACCCGAAGTCTGAGACAGACCTTCTGTGATTGGTAGAAGGGATCCAGCTCCTCCAATGGGGTGGTGAGAAGCTCTGGGGGTGGGTCCCCATAGATGAAGGGGAGGGGCTTACCGGCCTCCAGGTGAGTGTCAGGTTTGGGCGGGTCCTTCTCTGCTGCCTGGAACACACAAACAGTCTGAACTTCCTGCAGGGTTGCCGAGTCGTCAATATTCTGTATTGATTACGTCTCTCTGTGTATAGATTCTGTACTGATTACTTTTCTCTGTGTATCGATTACTTCTCTCCGTGTATTGATTACCTGTTATTGACAGGTGAAAGGTGATCGGTACCTGCTCGTTCCTCCTCCTCTTTGGCTCCTCCCCCTCAGCTTCCTGTCTTCGTTGGATCTCCTCCAGGGAGGCGGGTGTGAAGCATCTGAAGATCTCCGTGCCAACAGGGGGCAGCAGAGACACCATGCTGTCATTCTGCAGCACTGCCCGAACTTCACTGTTGCCTAGCAACCGTCTGTTGGGGGGGGGGGGTAAAAGGCTTTCAGGATCAGACTCCATCACTGGCAGCCCGTTTCCACCTGTCATCACCAACACGTCCTCATGCTTCCCGCCGTGATCACTAGCATCCAACAGAACCACTCAGGCTGTCCTTGGATCCGATACGGTCGGGTTGATGATGCCACTTGGAAACAGGCTCTGACAACAGAACCAGGTCAGACGGAGTTTACTCGGACAGAACCAGAACCAGAAATTACGGTCCATAACACAGTCCGTCTGCGATACAAGACATTAGAGCAGCGATGGACCCGGAGGTTCTGATGAGGCCTCGGCTAACTGCAGGTTCTGTTCCAGTGGGTTCAGGATGAACGAAGCCCACGACCGAGCCGAGATGGTAGATATATCTATAGACACTGCTCAAAAATAAAGGGAACACTTAAACAACACATCCTAGATCTCAATCAATGAAATATTCCAGTTCAAATCTTTATTCATCACATAGTGGAATGTGTTGAGAACAAAATAACATAAGGATGATCAATGGAAATCAGAATCATTATCCATGGAGGTCTGGATTCAGAATCATACTCCAAATAAAAGTGGACAAATCAGATCACAGGCTGATCCAACTTCTGTGGAGATTCCTGAAGACAAGTCCAAATGAGTCTCAGTAGTGTGTGTGTCCTCCACGTGCCTGTATCACTCCCTACAACGCCTGGGCATGCTCCTGATGAGACCACGGATGTTCTCCTGAGGGATCTCCTCCCAGACCCGGATCAAAGCATCGGTCCACTCCCGGACAGTCTGCGGTGGACGTGGCGTCGGCGGACGGAACGAGACGCGATGTCCCGGATGTGCTGGACTGGATTCAGGTCTGGGGGACGGGCGGGCCGGTCCGGAGCGTCGACGCCTTCATTGTGCAGGAACCGCTGACACACTCCAGCCACATGAGGCCGAGCATTGTCCTGCATCAGAAGAACCCAGGACCCGCTGCACCAGCAGATGGTCTTCAACGGGTCTGAGGATCTCATCCCGGGACCTAATGGCAGTCAGGGTACCTCTGGCTAGCACACGGAGGGCTGTGCGACCCTCCAACGAAATGCCTCCCCAGACCATCGCTGACCCACCGCCAAACCGGTCCCGCTGGAGGATGTTGCAGGCAGCAGAACGTTCTCCACGGCGTCTCCAGACTCCGTCACGTCTGTCACATGTGCTCAGTGGGAACCTGCTCTCATCCGTGAAGACCGCAGGGCGCCGACGGAGAAGCTGCCGATCTCGGTGTTCTCCGGTAAAGTCCGGTCTCCCCGCACGGTGTTGGGCTGTAAGCACAGGCCCCACTTGTGGACGTCGGGCCCTCGTACCGCCCTCATGGAGTCTGTTTCTGACAGTTTGAGCAGAAACATGCACATTAGTGGCCTGCTGGAGGTCATTTTGTAGGGCTCTGGCAGCGCTCCTCCTGCTCCTCCTTGCACAAAGGAGCAGATAGCGGTCCCGCTGCCGGGTTGTTGTCCTCCTACGGCCCCCTCCACGTCTCCTGGTGGACCGGCCCGTCTCCCGGTATGTCCTCCGTCCTCTTGACACTGTGCTGACAGACACAGCAAACCTTCTTGCCACAGCGTGCATTGATGTGCCCTCCTGGATGAGCTGCACTACCTGAACAACTTCTGTGGGTTGGAGACACCTCATGCTCCCTCTAGTGGTGAGGACACTGGCAAAATGCAAAAGGGACCAACGATCATCCAGAAAGGACGAGGACAGAGAACCGGTCTGTGGTCACCACCTGCAGAACCGTTCCTTTATAGGGTTGTCTGGATAATTGCCTCATTTCCACCTGTTTGTTCCATTTGTACAACAGCAGGTGAAATTGATCCTCAATCAGTGTTGATCCGAACTGGACAGCTTGATTTCACACAAGTGGGATTGATTGGAGGTACACTGAGTTGTTCAAATGGTCCCTTTATTTTTTGGAGCGGTGTATATCTATAGATAGATAGATAGATAGATAATAGATAGGTAGGTAGGTAGGTAGGTAGGTAGGTAGGTAGGTAGGTAGGTAGGTAGGTAGGTAGGTAGGTAGATATAGATAGATAGATAGATAGATAGATAGGTAGGTAGGTAGGTAGGTAGGTAGGTAGGTAGGTAGGTAGGTAGGTAGGTAGATAGATAGATAGATAGATAGATAGATAGATAGATAGATAGATAGATAGGTAGGTAGATAGGTAGGTAGGTAGGTAGGTAGGTAGGTAGGTAGTGATCACACAAACACAGAAAACTCAAGCAGGAACTGAAGAACATGCACACTGCTCACAGGTAGAATCAAGCCCAGGTTGTGACCCACTGTTACACTACAAATAAAGTAACAGTTGAACAGTTATTGGTCAGTTATTGATCAGTTGCTGATCAGTTATTGATCAGTTACTGATCAGTTATTGATGGATCACAGAGCTTTCACGCTTACATCTGTGCAGGAGTCAGTCTCAGCTGATTGGTCCTCCTCAGCAGCGGTCCTCGCTCCCGGATGCTCCTCCAAAAATCAAAAAGGGACATTCTTCCTCTCGTCAGGCGCCGCGCTCCGTCCCACCTGTCTCCGACACCTGTCTGTCTCCGTCTGTCTCCGTCCTGCTGATTCTTCTGCTCCTCGTCTCACTGCTCTTGTTGTCCTTCTGGTTGCTTCACTCTTCCACCGCCTCTACAGATCTGCTGCATGTGTTCTCCATCAGACCTCTGGCTGTTTACCAAGATGTGCTGCAACACACACACACACACACACACACACACACACACACACACACACACACACACACACACACACACACACACACACACACACACACACACACACACACACACACACACTGCTCAGTGTCCCAAGGGTTTCCTTTGTGATAAATGGACTTTCTGTTCAATATCCTTCTAAATGCTTTCAGGGGAACATCACATCCTGATTTCCCAGAAACGCACACACACACACACACACACACACACACACACACACACACACACACACACACACACACACACACACACACACACACACACACACACACACACACACACACACACACACACACACACACACACACACACACAGATACAGAGCTCTGCCAGAGAAGTAAACAAAGCATTTGATCTCATAAAAGAACTGTTCTGGTTTCTGCTCATTCTGTGAATGAAAACACTTTGACTGCCAACAACACACACACACACACACACTTGTCCTTCTGCCTCTGTGGGGACCTCCTCAACATTAACCCCGATGGGATGCTCGTCTTTGTGTCCTCAGCAGCTGCAGTCTGTCCATTGTTCTGATGATGATATCTGATGTTCATTTGCAGCTGGATCAATTTGTTGAAAACAGCTCATTAAAAAAAGATTTGTTTCTCCCCAGTGATGAAATTAAAAACTGAGTGTGTGATGATCGTTCTGTCAGAGTGAAGGTCCGTTATTAACTCCTCCTGAACATGAGAAAAAATATTTCTTGAATTATTCTCCCACATGTTCAGTGTTGTAATCAGTCACTGAGCCTGTTTAAATGGAGACCAGTGGTCACTGTTTGGTATCATTGTGGTCTCCACATTGAACATAGGGCAGAGAGAAATAAATAGAGCAGCATGTTATGTTGTCATTTTTATTATTAATAATGAAAATAATCATACATTTTATTTTAATAACGCTTTTCAGGACAGTCAAAGACATTTTACAGGTTAAAATGATCAAAAACATCACAATAAAAATATAAATCACACAGTAGTCCCATTAAAATCCACCGATAACAGCAAAAACAACATGAATCAAACATTAAATTATTACTTTTATTTGATTTATTATTGGTATGAGTTTATTATTATTATTTTTATTATCATTATTATTATTATTTGATTGGTCAAGGGGAAAGATAACTCCCCACTTTTCAACAGTAGGTGGCGTATGCGCCTTAACACTGGAAGCCACCCACCCAATAACCAAAGAAGAAGAAGGAAGACGGCGCAGCAGCAGCAGAAGAAGAACAGCGTTTGAACGCGCAGCGCGCGGCCGAGCGCGTCTGTCACAGCTTGTATGAAGACAAGATGGCGGCGGCGTTGGAGCGCAGCTTCATCGAGATCTGCGGGTTCGAGAGAGAAACTGTGCGGAGGTTCCGGGAGGTGACCGTGAACCTCGGTAAGCAGCCCCCCTCGCGCTCTACGCCGTTTACCGACAGGCGTCTGACCGGACCGGGACGTGCTAACGGCAGCTAGCAGCGCTGCACGCTGAGCGGGAACATTAGCGGCGTTAGCTTCACAGCGTCGCGGGGCGCCGGGGAGGTAAACCCGGGTCTCATAAGTTCGTTCTTGGTGTGAAAACATCGAGTCCTCTCTCAAACCTGAACCCGGTG
The DNA here is from genome assembly GCF_029030835.1 of Brachyistius frenatus. Lineage (NCBI taxonomy): Eukaryota > Metazoa > Chordata > Actinopteri > Embiotocidae > Brachyistius > Brachyistius frenatus. The sequence continues at coordinate 773,236 of NW_027210763.1, forward strand.
GTGAGCAGGGTGGTTCTGTGTTCGGCTTCAGTCGGAACCGGAAGGTTCGCCCCGCGTCGCTGTTCACCACGAGCCGTTCGGTACGCACCAGACTCCGTGTAAAAACCGGCTGATTTAACGAGGTCTGTGTTCGCTCCTCAGATCACAGGTCTCACCACAGGAAGGTGAGACGACATCCCGAACAGCTCAGTGTGACCGTGTAAACATAAACAAGTCGGTCAGCTTGTTTATGACGTGAGACATCACGCTGTAACTCTGCTGTGTGTCGCATCACTTCCCAGGAGTTTACATTTTGATCAATAAATGAAGCTGATCAGATTAATTATTGTTATTATTATTTTGAAGCGGGACCTTTGGAGTGTTTTGATTGGTTCCCCGTCTGCAGGTGTGAGTTCTCTTCCCGGAGGGCTGAAGTTCGCAGATGCTGCCGGAGCGTTTCATTATGCGGACAGCGGGAAGCTGCTGTCGGTCACCAGCAACCGCTTCATCCACTGGTGAGTAGCTCCTTCAACTCTTTCCACGCCGAGTGACTCCCGGACTCACAGCCGACGCTTGTGATTTCTCCTGCAGGTCCACGTCCGGAGACCGGGTGCAGCTGGTGGAGCAGTCTCTGAACACCAACCTGCTGAACAATGCCGTCAGCCTGAAGTTCTCCCACTGCACGGTTCTGCCCGGAGGAGTCAGCATCCAGGAGACCCTCAACAACGTCATCATCCTCATCTCCACCAATCAGAGCGTCCACCGACTGGTGCTGCCTCATCCTACGCGCATGTACCGCAGTGTGAGTAACTGAGGAGGGAGGTGGTGGTGGGGGGGGGAGCATACAATAATAAATAAATAAAAGACCCTCACACCTGTTCGGCCGTCACTAACTGTACCGATCACCTCCAGGAGCTGGTGACGGAGCTGCACATGCAGTCCGTGTTCACCGACGTGGGGAAGCTCAGCCTGCAGGACTCCGCCCACAGCGCCCTCCTGCCCAGCTCGGCCGGGCAGACGGGGAGTCCCTGCACCTCCGCGGCCTGGCTCGGTTACCAGGGAGACGCTCACTACGCCTTGGCTTTGCCCGCGGGGGGCATCCTGGTCCTCAGTCTGCCGCCTCACGACACTCAGGGTGACGACCCGCCTTCCTCGTTCCTCGCCGCGCGTCGAGTTGGACGCTTTTTAACGGGTTGTCTTGTGTCGGTGGTTTCGCAGGCAGCCTGTCGGTGGTGGAGCTGAAGAGGAGCTCCATGATGCAGAGGTTGTCCGGCTGGATGCCCACGGCCATCCGGGGCGACCAGAGTCCGGCCGACCTGGTCCTCAGTCTGGCCGTCAGAGAGCTGGAGGAGGACTCCTTCATCTTCGCCCTCTGCCAGGACCACCGACTACGCATGTGGTCCTTCAGGGTAACACTCTTCTCACATGTTAACCTCACACACACACACACACACACACACACACACACACACACACACTCACTCACTCACTCACTCACTCACTCACTCACTCACACTCACTCACTCACTCACTCACTCACTCACTCACTCACTCACTCACTCACTCACTCACTCACTCACTCACTCACTCACTCACACTCACTCACTCACTCACACACACACACTCACTCACTCACTCACTCACACACACACACACACACACACACACGTGTGTCAGCCGTGTGCTCCACAGGTTTCACAGTGTGCTGATGCCTCTGTCTACCCCCCCCCCCCCCCCCGCCCTCCTCCTCCTCCCCACCAGGAGCAGGCGTGTCTGCTGGAGGCGGACATGTTGGAGTACATGCCGGCGTGTAAAGGAGTGCGCCGTCTGTCGGGTCAGGGTCACCGCCTGAGGCTGGCTTTCTCCGCCACCACCGGCCTCTGCCTGTGCGTCTACCTGGCCGTCCCCCAGAGGGGACAGTTCACCGTCCTGCAGCTGGTCGCCACCGACAACAACCGCTACAGCCTCGAGCACATCTCCTCCCTGTTCAGCACGCAGGTGAACGCCACGCTCACGGCATTACATCATGTTTCAATTACATCATGTTTCAATCAGTGACATCATGTTTCAATCAGTGACATCATGTAATTTATTAATTAGTAACATGAACCCCTCACATGATGTCATGAATGACATCTGGACGGAGACATGATGTATCAGCTGTTCCTGTGTCATACTGATGGTCATGAAGTATCGTGTGTGTGTGTGTGTGTGTGTGTGTGTGTGTGTGTGTGTGTGTGTGTGTGTGTGTGTGTGTGTGTGTGTGTGTGTGTGTGTCTGCAGGAGACGCTGGTGGACTTCGCTCTGACCTCCTCAGACGTCTGGGCCCTGTGGGTGGACGACTCCAACACGTCCGTGGTCAAATACATCAACTTTGAAGAGTGAGTAGGAACCATCAGATCAAATCTCCTTCATGGGCGACTGGAGAAGTGGCGCCCCCTGCTGGTTACCAGTCGACTCACATCCACGGCTGCAACCCAGCGTTCAGTCACATGATCTTTGGTGACAGTCCACCTGCAGGAGGTCAGAGGGGGACCACATGAGTCCCCCTCTGAAGGTGGTCTGAGCAGACCAGATCTCCGTGTGTCCTCGGTGTGTGTTAGTCACGCTGTAACTGTGTTTTACAGCAACGCAGCAGGTCAGTGGAACCAGGTGTTCGTTCAGCCTCCACCTGAAGAAGAAGTTCATGTCGGGGTGGACCTGGACCCCAGGGTAAGACCAGAACACACCAGTGATGATGATGATGATGGAAGATGATGATGATGATGATGATTCATTGTTTCCTGAACAGGAGACGTACCTGGAGGTTCTCTTCTCTCCTCTGCGCTTCACTGCTTCAGCCATAGTGAGAGCTCTACAGGTAAGCAGCTACCTGTCTGTCTGTCTCTCTGTCTGTCTGTCTCTCTGTCTGTCTGTCTGATCCAGGTTATAATGTGTTTGTGTTCAGATCTTCCGTCGAGGTTCAGAGAGGATGTTTGATGTGTCCTGGGAGTCCCTGAAGAAGGAGGTGACACTGGCCGTGGAGAGTGAGGTAATCCTCTGTTTCCATGACTACACTGAGTTTCTTCTTCTGTGGTCCTGTTTGAAGCCTGCTGTTTGTGTGTTGGTCGTAACACTTTTTACACCCCGCCCCTCCCACAGCTGCAGAGCAGCGTGACAGAGTTTGAGTTCTCTCAGGAGGAGTACCGGCAGCTGCAGGTGGAGTTCTGGTCCCGGTTCTACTCGTGCTGTCTGCAGTACCAGGAGGCCGAGTCGTCGTCTCTGGGTCTAACCGTCAGTGGACACACCAGCATGGTGTGTCTGCTCAGGAAGGTAAACGCAGGACGTTCCAGGTGTTCTGTGTGAGGAACCTAGACTGTGTCAGACTCCCAGAACCACAGAAGAAGAACGTGTCCCGTCTGTGTTTCAGGGCTTCATCTCCTTCCTCCTGCCGTGTTTTGCTGTGGATCACCTGTACCTGTCCTACGATCAGTATCTTTCCTCTGAGGAGGACACGCCCCTCACCGAAGGTAAACGCACACCTGCACACCTTCATGGATGTTTCCCGTGTTCTCTGTATGTCAGTAGCGTGTTGCTGACGTGTGTCCTCCGTGTCCTCAGACACTGACGTGGGCCGGGACGTCCTGCAGCTGGTTCAGTGTCTGCGGCTCGTCAGTGACGCCGTTTCTGGAGAGATGGCGTATGAGATGGAGAAAGCTCTGGAATACCTGCAGTCACCTGAGAGAGCTGCCGAGCTCGTCCTGGAGAACATTCTGTGCAACGACAAGTCAGTCACCTGACACTCGGCACCATCACCTGACACTCGGCTCCATCACCTGACACTCGGCTCCATCACCTGACACTCGGCTCCATCACCTGACACTCGGCTCCATCACCTGACACTTACAATAGGGTCTAAATCGATCCATCTCTTTTAATAGTTAAATTTATTTTAATTGTCGTTGGGTGGAGTCAGTAAAAGCCCTGATTTGATTGGATGATGGTTTCCGTGGTTTCCTCCGTGTTCCTGCAGCGATAACGTGATCGTGGACATCCAGAACAAGCTGCAGGACATCCGGAACCCGACGGCAGCCATGATGGTCCTGCTGAGGGAGATGGACCTGGAGACGGACGCCGAGCTCGGCGGAGACGGACCCGTCGCAGGTAGGATGGCGTCGGGGACAGATTTCCGCCCGCGTGAACTTTGACCTGGTGTTTGGAGGCGGGGCTTCAGTGTCCTTTTGATGCGTGTCTCCAGGTCAGAGTGTGAACTTGAGGATCAGCCTGTCGCAGCTCTACGGCAGCAGCTTGGCCGTGTCTGTGGTCTGTCAGGCCGTCTGTCACACCGCCATGACGAGGGCGCTGCTCTGCAGGGACCTGCTGCTGCTACAGAAGATCTACCTGCGCTTCGGAGACAACGTACGCACCTGGACACACACACACACACACACACACACACACACACACACAGGAACACACAACGTACTTACTTAACCCTCCTTCTACAAACTGTTGCTGTGGTTCTAAAACGTGTGTGTGTGTGTGTGTGTGTGTGTGTGTGTGTGTGTGTGTGTGTGTGTGTGTGTGTGTGTGTGTGTGTGTGTGTGTGTGTGTGTGTGTGTGTGTGTCCAGGTGTTCCTGGGTGGGGGGGCTCAGCTGCTGCAGCTTCAGCAGGACCTGATCCCTCGGAGCTCCCACCTCCTCTCATCCTATCACCTCCTCAAACACATCAGTCAGAGCCTCGCCTCCTCCGTCCCCATGGACACCATGTGAGTACATGTACACGCAGACATGGCTGTCGACATGGCAACAGCAGAAGCACACGTATGTAACTACAGACACGTGTCGCTTGTGTTGTTTCAGAGATGCGAACCTGCAGCACCTCACCGTGTTGGAGCTGTCGGACTCGCCGACCGTGTCGTCAGGGCGACCAGGTCAGTGTCTCTGAACGCACCGGTCCTTCGAGGGACGGAAGTGTCTCCAGTGTTGATGTTGTGTAGGTTGTGTGTTGATGTGTATTTTGTGTGTGTGCAGTGTTGAGTCCTCAGACGGTGGTGGAGCTCTTCTACCAGTGTGTCGGCAGGAAGATGGTTGTGTGTCAGATGTTCAGTCAGCAGCAGAGTAACTCTCTGCTCCTCTGGACCCACATGATGTCCAACATGGTGCAGCTGCTCACACAGCTGCTGTATCCTTCATCACAGACTAGCTTCATCTTCATCTTCATCTTCATGCAGCATGATGAGGCTCCTCTTTGGTCTGGTCTGAGTTGTTCTCTGCTTGTTGTTCTCTTCCTGGTTGACCTTAACAGGCTCCGCCCAGCTGGCCCAGTAACCCTGGCTTCCAGTTTCCTGAGTGTCTGATGGCGAACTGTCAGTACACGCAGCTGCAGGTGAGGTCCTCCTCGTCCTCCTCCTCGTCCTCCTCCTCCTCCTCCCCTTCTCAGCTGCCGTCTTCAGCACGTCACACGTACCTGCTGGCGTGTGTGTTTGTCTCAGGTGTGTCTCACCTGTGTTTCCTGTGTGCAGGAGTACGTGCGGCTGATTGGTCCGTGGTGTCAGGTGAACATCGGCTCCTGTCGCTTCATGCTGGGTCAGTGTTACCTGGCCAACGGGGAGGGCCAGAAGGTGGGTTAAAACAGCAGCTCACCTGTACGACGTCTGGGGGGGCGGGAGCTCACCTGTGACATCATTTCCTGTGTCGTCGTCAGGCTCTGCAGTGTTTCCAGGAAGCAGCGACGGAGGTGGAGAAGGAGGAGTTCCTGATGAAACTGACGGTTACCGAGGACGACGACGCTAACTCCACCCCCCGACTGCAGTACTACAACAAGGTGAGAACCAGACCGGGTTCTCCTGACCGGAACTTGAGTGAACAGGATCTACTGGAGAGTGAAGAGGTTCTGTAAGGGTTCAGTAGAACCTGAGGTTCTGTGAGGTTACAGAAGATGATGTCAGTCACATTTATCATTATAAAGGAATCTCTGTCTCTCCGTCTCCATGTCTCTTTGTCTGTCTCTCTCTGTGTCCAGGTGCTGCGGCTGCTAGATGACGTGTGTCTCCCTGAGCTGGTGATCCAGTTGTCCTCTCTGACGATCTCAGAGTCCGTCAGTGACGCCCACAGTCAGGTGAGTGTCCCGACGTCCTGTTGGGAGTCCACGGCAACGGTGTGGCAATGGTGTAGTAACAATGTCTGTCCTGCAGGCGGCACTGTGGACCAGAATATTCAAACATCATCTGGACCTGGGACACAACAGTGAGGCCTACGAAGCTCTGACCCAGAACCCGGACTGCAGCATGTACATACACACACACACACACACACACACACACACACACACACACACACACAGTTAAAGTGTAGAAACTGTTCATCAGAATCCATCAATAGTTTATTGATTAATAAAAACATCTGGAACAGTTTGAAGATCAATAACTCTGATTGTGTCTCCGTCTCAGGCAGCTGGACTGTCTCCGTCAGCTGGTGGTGGTTCTGTGCGAGCGCTCTCAGCTTCAGGATTTGGTCCAGTATCCGTACGTCAACCTGCACGACGAGGTAAAAAAAAGCTCCCTGACCTTTGACCTTTGACCTTGCTGATCAGACGTGACCCTCTGTTGGTTCCTCAGAAGTTAACGTGTTGACTTGAGGATGAACGTGTTAACCAGGAAGTAAACAGTCGGTGTGATTGACAGGTGGTCAGCATCATCGAGTCCCGGGCTCGAGGTCTGGACCTGCTGACTCACAACTACTACGACCTGCTGTACGCCTTCCACATCGTACGACACAACTACAGGAAGGGTGGGACACACACACACACACACACACACACACACACACACCTGGGCTGCTATGTTGTTTTCTAATCATGAAAGTGTGTGTGTGTGTGTGTGTGTGTGTGTGTGTGTGTGTGTGTGTGTGTGTGTGTGTGCAGCGGGGACAGTGATGTTTGAGTTCGGGATGCGTCTCGGTCGGGAGGTTCGGACTCGTCTCGGCCTTCAGAAACAGGTGAACTGTTACCTGGCTGCTCTCAACTGTCTTCGCCTCATCAGACCAGAGTACGCCTGGATCGTCCAGCCGGCCTCCGGGGCCACGGTACACACAACACACACACACACACACACACACACACACACACACACACACTCTAACAGAATGTGTGTAAAATTGCTGTTTTTTTGCATGGAGTCTGGTGGAGTGATGACCTCTGTGTGTCCTCTACAGTACGAGCGTCCCGGAGCGTCTCCAAAGAGAAACTCTGACGGAGAGTTTTCTGCTGAACCAGGTGACAAAACACACACACACACACACACACACACACACACACACACACACACACACACACACACACACACACACACACACACACACACACACACACACACACACACACACACACACACACACACAGAGCTGACTGGATGTGCTCTGCCCTCTACTGGTGAGAATGTGTAACGACAAGTCTTCCTCTGAACTGTTTTTTGTCCTGCTGTAGTCAAACGTCAGGTGGACATCCTGGAACTGGAGGACCTAGAGAAGGAGTACATCCTGTCCCGCAGCCGCCTCACGCTCGCCCAGCACCACCCGCCGTCCGCCGCCATCGCAGGCAGCGCGTCGGCGGTGGAGCTCGTGGTTCTGCTGGTCCAGACGGGACTCTTCGACTCGGCTCTGACTCTGTGTGAGACCTTCAGACTGAACCTGACTCCCGTCTTCGAGGGTCTCACCTTCAAGTAAGTAACTCAGAGACCAGAGTCTGGACGAGGAGACATCGTTTACCTTTCTGTACGTTTGTTTATCTGGCTGACTGTTTATTTACCTATCTGTCTGTTTTCAGGTGTATCAAGCTGCAGCTCGGAGGGGAGGAGTCTCAGAATGAAGCTTGGACCTGGTTGGCTGCGAACCAGCTGTCTGTCGTCAACACCAAAGAGTCCAGGTGTCAATCATCAGATTTATGTTCTACAGATCAACACACACACTGATTACAATCTGATCGAACTGATCAGAAAATGACTCCAACTGGAGCTTCATATTGAATATTAGTTTTCATCTGAATGTTGTAAACTCCTTCATCTTCCTCCTCCTCATCCTCCTCAGTGCTACAGATGAGGCGTGGCGTCTGCTGGCCTCCTACCTGGACAGGTATCCTTCCACTAACGGACAGCATCACCGCTACGTCATCCAGAAGCTGCTGTCTCACGGTGTCCCGCTGCCTGATTGGCTGGTCAAGTCATACAAGGTGAGACCCGCTGTTCATTTGTCTGTCAAAGTGTTGTTTATGTTTGTTTACATGTTTGTTTGTTTGTTTCAGCGTGTGGACGCTCCGTCTCTGCTGCGTCTCTTCCTGAACTTCGACCTGCTGGAAGCGGCGGCGGAGCTCGTGTTGGAGTACGTCGACGCCGTTCTGGGTCGCGGTCATCACTACTTCGGCATCGAGGTAAAGACACAATACACACACAAACTATCACTTTATTTATGAAGAACCTTTCTGTGTCTTTGTGTATTTAATTGTGTGTGTGTGTGTTAGCGCCCCCTGTCGGCGACATCTCCTCCAGCCTGGCTGCCTTACACGTCCATCGATCAGCTGATTCAGGCTCTGAATGAGACGCAGACACAGAGCAACGTGAGTCACTTCCTGTTTACATCACAACAGCTGTTTGTTTACCTACACGTCCTTAAGTAATAAAACTGATCGGCGTATTGATCCTCGTGTGTTTCAGCTTCACAACAAAGTCCGAGACAAATTGGACGAGTATCACAAAGTAGTGGAACAGATGACGAGACGGAGGCTCGCCGCTCCGAGCCGACCGCCGGCTAGAGACCGGTCGCCCGCGGCAACGCTCACCGGGATTTATAACAATAATCAATAGTCGATTTTGTACTTGTGTTTTTCAGATGTAAATGTGCTCAATTAAAGTGTTTTCTAACATTTCAAGTGTCCTTTCAACTGTTTTGGAAGTTTTCAACCAACTGATCAATAACATCGTCATCAACGACCGATCGATAACATCATGATAGAACGGACGACATGCTGTAGAATGACTTTGATATGAGGACCAAAATCTGATTCATCTGATCAATCACGTCTGACAGGTTTTAAAGGAGCAGGAGCTTCATCAGTAGCTACAGTATTTACACTAAGCTACACCCACTGGCTCCACCCGTTTCCTGTCTTTGTTTTTCAATATAAAAGCAAAAAAATGTGAACATTCCCTGAGCCTGACGGATCGAGGTGATTCACCACTTCACTCGTCACATGATCGATCGGTTCGGACCTTCACGTTTGAACTTTTTCAAAATAAAAGAGGATTAAAATAAGTGTGCTGATCGATGCCCAGCAAACCATCATCATCGTCAGGGCAACAAGGCCTCCGAGTACAAATAAAACAGACATTTATTGTGAAAGGCTCTACTGTACATGTGTTGAGTTACAGCAGCACGTAGTGACTCATATAAAAGGCTAAATGGAATGCTTTGTTCAGTAATACTGATTTGTACCATATAAGGAATGCAGTCTATTATCATCATCATCATCATCATCAGCATCATCATCATCATCAGCCGCCGCCGCCGCCCCGCACCATCAGAGGTATGACATCACTGCGATAGGACCAGTACCAGGTCCAGCTGCGGGGCAAACACCTGCTCAGGTGGCCACACAGGAAGTCATTGTGTCGCGTCCCATTGGTCAGCCGGAGTCCGTCAGCGGCTCCGTGTGGAGGGGTGGAGGTGGGATGGGGTGGAGGTGGGATGGGGTGGGGTCAAAGGTGAACAGGAAGTCACGCAGTGCTTTTGGTGGGCAGCTCTGTGCTGTTGTGTCGGGTCTTGCGCGACGTGCCGTCGTCCCGCGGCCGGGCCTTCTGCAGGTTGGACATGGCGGCGGTGCGCTCGATGTCGATGAGGGCGTACAGCTCGGTGCGGCGGGTGGGCGTGGTCGGGGGCAGCGGGGAGGTGGGGGTGCGGGGCGTGTGGGGGTTGCTGCCGTCCGAGGCGCCTCTGTTCCCGGCGCCGCTGTCCATCTCCACCTCGATGTAGTTGAGGGTTTTGGGCGGGTCCGGGTGGCCCGACAGCGGCGGCCGACGGAAGTCGAAGTTAAAGATGGTGGGTCCTTCGGTGCGGCGGCGGGCCGTGTCGGGTCGGTGGGCGCTGAGCGGCGCCGTCACGTTCTCCGTGTTGACGTAGTTGTGCGAGGACTCGAGGGCGGCGGACAGCGGGTGGGAGTAGGAGTGGTGCAGCTGGCCGTGGTGGTTGTAGCCGTTGAGCGCCGGCGTTTTCAGGCCGCCGCCGTTCTCGTCCTCCTCTGAGCTCGGCTTCCTCGCCTCCCACACCGGCGGCAGCGCCGGCAGATTCTCGTAGTCCAACAGGGCGGTGCGCCGCTGGGCCGAGTTGTTGACATTCTGCAGGTCGGGGGTGAGGGGGGGCGGGCGGTGGCGGCGAGGAGCCGTGGATGGATTGGAGGAGGAGCCGTTGGAGTGTGGGTGGGCGGGGGCGGGCTCGGCCTCGGCGGGGCCGTTAGTCTCTCGAGGCTCCTCCTCCTGCTGCTTCTTCTCCTTCTCCATCAGCTGCCTCTGAACGGGGGTGGGGCCGAGCACGAAGCGAACGCCCTGAGACTCCAGCAGCACCTGGGGCTCCGGCTGAGAGGGCGGGGCCAACGGATCGGGGCGGGCCCTCGGAGGAGGCGGTGGGGTGGGAGGACACTGGGACTGGGGAGACGTGGGACTCTCCAGGGGGGTGGTGACGGTCAGAGGACTGGGCTGGTCCTCCAGGAGTCCCGTGGTGTTCACATAGGTGTGGACCTGCAGAGACAGACAGAGACAGGTGATGTTACTGTTGTCTGTCTTAAAGCTTCATTCCACTTTGTTTCCTCATGCTGATCTGTCCCTGATCAGCGTGTGGACAGACAGCCGTCTCCGTGTCTCACCGTGTCCTCGGCCACCAGCAGAGGGTGAGTGGACTCCTCCCCCACAGACGGCAGACGGGTGCTGGCCACAGACGGGTGACGGGTGGACGGGTGAGACGGAGCCTCTCCCACCGAGGGAATCCGGGACACACCGTTAGGGACCGAGGGGACCGAGTACCCGAGAGCTGAGGACAGAGACACAGCGGATCAGAGACGGACAGGAGGACCTGCAGGAGTGTGTATGTATTGCTATAGTTGTGAGGACCAGTTTAGGTTAAAAAAAAAATGTATTTATGAGGACAAACACGTTCAGGTTTAAAGTTCAGTTTAAAAATAGAGAACGTATCATGTCAACAGATAGAAAAACACAGTGTGTGTGTGTGTGTGTGTGTATATATATATATATATATACCTGCAGGAGTGTGTGCTGCCTGATGGTTGGGCTCCAGCACCGCCTCCTCCACCACACTGATGCTGTGACTGTGCATCACCTCCTGCAGCATGTTGAAGATCTCCTCCGCTCGGGAACATTTGAAGGCAAAGATACCTGAAAAAACACAGACACACACAGAGAGGTGAGAAAAACACACACACACACACACACACACACACACACACACACACACACACACACACACACACACACACACACACACACCACAATGAACACAACAGTTTGTTTCAGAAGAAGTGAAGCTGAAACAGATCAGAGAGAAACAGTTTGGACCTCGTTCAATAAATCAGCTGATCAATAAATCAGCTGATCAATAAATGCGCTGACTGTGAGGGTTTCTCATTCTGTTGTTTCTTCTTCGGTGGTGGTGTACCTTGGCCCGTCTGGCAGCGCCGGCCGCTCTCGAAGGAGAACAGGTTGGAGTCGTAGCCGTAGCGCCGCAGGCACAGGTAAGGCCACCTGACGTCGTCACGGCGATGCGTGTGGAGGACGAGCTCGGCGTCGGTCAGCTCCATCACACCTGAGCCCAGCTCGTTCCCATCGTCGTCCACATTGATCACCTGAGGGGCACAGCGGCGGTGGTTACATATCTACTGTGTTTCAGGAGACAACTGGAAGTCAGAGGTCAGAGGTCAGAGGACTCACCTTGAATTTACTCTGATGATTATCTGGAATCAACTCTTTCTCTGGACAGCTTAGACAGCTACCCATGGTTCTTCAGAGGACCATCTGATGTCTGCCGGGGGGACACAGTGAGACAGAGGGGAGGACAGTGAGAGACAGATGGAGAGAGACACACAGAGTGAGATATGGACAGACATGGAGACACGTGGACAGACGTGGAGACAGCTCACCTAGATCCTGCCTCCAGTGCTTCCATCCTCGCAGTCTGACCGACTCTCTTTAGTGGATCTGAAAACATGAACAGCAGCTACACACACACACACACACACACACACACACACACACACACACACACACACACACACACACACACACACACACACACACACACACACACACACACACACACACACACCTGTTTACATGACGGAACACTTCAAAACTCGTCCTCTGACACGTTAAGAACCGGTTCGTTACCACAGGAGGACTCTGACGTTCACCTGGACTCTGACGGTTTAATTGGATTTCATATGAAACCGTCTGGTTAGAAACTTTCCACACCAACGACGGTCTTAAAGGGCCGGTTCACACTTTATATTCACCGGTTCTCACGAACACCGGAGGAGCAGGTTCCCCGGTTCCAAACGTCTCCAGCCGTAGAACCTTCTCCACCGAGAACAGCCTGTTTTTACTTTATGACTGACTGAACTATTTTAAAAAGCTGATGTGACTCCTCCCAGCAGGGTGGGGTCAATAAAAAGTGATCGGTTACTATTTCCAACCCCAACATAGACTGTCTGTCTGTCCGTCTATCGATCCGTGGTGATGACGATCTGTATTGCAGTTTATTGATCTCGATGACATCGGATGACTGAAACAGGAAACTGAATCAGCAGAAATATCTTTTGAAATCACTGACTAATTCATTTCCAGCATCATCTGAGTCATGTTTATAAAAAATAAAAAAGTTTCCTCATCAGCCGACACACCTGAGATCAGTCGGACGGGCTCAAAGAACCATCAGACGTAGAAAACACACACACACACACACACACACACACACACACACACACACACACACACACACACACACACACACACACACACACACTCCAATCAGCTGATCGACACACTATTGATCCTCAACTGATCTACAGTCACCTGACAGGTGAATTTTAAAAAGCCTGGCAGCTCTGAAACAAACCGATCACTTTGATCGACGTCCCGTTGTGTCAGTCGTCTATAAAGAAAACAGCAGCAGGTGTTCTCCTGTTCATAAAATGTTATTGATTATCTGATGATGTAAACAAACATTAGTTAAAGTCAGTCAATTCATATTTTTAAAAAGGTAAATAACTGCAATTTTTCATTAAAATATTTAAAGTATGTAGTTTTACTGAGTGATGAGACAGAATCACAACAACGTATTGATGACTCAGTAGGTCAGAGGTCAGAGGTCAGCAGCTGTTTGACGTGCCTCACCTCTTTGAACGTGTCTGAGCTGTGACCTTTGACCTCTGACAGGTGATGCTCTCAGAGACGGAGACTTCAGGCCTGATGATTAAATCTAAGAAAGAGTTTCCTCAGATTCTCTGTTCCTGATGAGCCCCGTCAGACGGACCCAGTTAACCCACCGGGACCGGACCGGACCGGACCGGACCGGGACCAGCGGGACCAGCTCCGTGAGGCGGCTGACTCGGTCGGAGAAGTTGTAAGTTCATCCAGCTGCAGCCGGAGGTTCTGGTGTGTGTGTGTCACGGCAGCTCGTTAGCACGGAGCTAACCTCCGCTCTCTGCTGTTTCAATAGGCTAACACTGATTTCAGCTAACTAGCTCCGGGCTACAGTTAGCGCCCGCTAACTCCCCGCAGAGCGTCCATCTGGTCAGGCCGCACTTACCGGGGTTTCGTCGGCGAGTTGAATTGAAGCCCGGGAACTTTTCGGACATCCAGTCGGCGGTGAAGAGACTCGGATTCGTCCCCCGAACGACGCGGAGCCAGCTAGCGTTAGCCCGCTGCTACAGCAGATCCTCCATCTTCCTCTGCGCTGCCAGAGCGCCAAAAAAACAATCACAACTTCTTCCAGACGCCTCTAACGCTCCCGTTCGCACGAATTCAACCGCGGGAAACGCTTTGGATCCATCGGCAGTCCTTCTTGACTCGCGGCGGGGTTCGAGGTTCCGTCCAAACGCACTTTCTGTGGCTAAAAAACAAGTTTTATTCGCTCGGACCGTTTCTCCGAAGCTAGCTGTCGAGCTAAATCACTGCAACTTGGCTAAACTTCCGACACTTCGGCAGCCTCCAATGTGCCCAGGACCCGCTGCACGGCGCATGCGCGGCCTCTGCGGTTTGGGATAGCCGGGGCCTCTCCCCGCGAGACACTGAACAACTGAGACACAGTAACACAATGTAACACATTATTACACAATGTAACACATTAATACACAATGAAACACAACATTACACAATGTAACAAATTATTACACAATGTAACACATTATTACACAATGTAACACATTATTACACAATGTAACACATCATTACACAATGTAACACATTATTACACAATGTAACACATTAATACACAATGTAACACATCATTACACAATGTAACACATTATTACACAATGTAACACATTATTACACAATGTAACACATTAATACACAATGTAACACATTATTACACAATGTAACACATCATTACACAATGTAACACATCATTACACAATGTAACACATTATTACACAATGTAACACATTATTACACAATGTAACACATTAACACACAATGTAACACATCATTACACAATGTAACAAATTATTACACAATGTAACACATTATTACACAATGTAACACATTATTACACAATGTAACACATCATTACACAATGTAACACATTATTACACAATGTAACACATCATTACACAATGTAACACATCATTACACAATGTAACACATTATTACACAATGTAACACATCATTACACAATGTAACACATTATTACACAATGTAACACATTATTACACAATGTAACACATTATTACACAATGTAACACATCATTACACAATGTAACACATTATTACACAATGTAACAAATCATTACACAATATAACACATTATTACACAATGTAACACATTATTACACAATATAACACACTATTACACAATGTAACACATCATTACACAATGTAACACATTATTACACAATGTAACACATTTTACACAATGTAACACATCATTACACAATGTAACACATCATTACACAATATAACACACTATTACACATCATTACACAATGTAACACATTATTACACAATGAGTACTCCTGCCTGTGTACTCGAGTACTCCTGCCTGTGTACTCGAGTACTTCCTGCTCTGTGTTGCAGCAGGTTTGTATTGATTGTGGATCAATAATCACAACATCAGGTGTGTTTACATGAGCTGTTTAATGAGCTGCTCACATACGTGTCATATGTCACATACATGTTTGGGTGAATTACAGGAGGAGGTGAAACCTCAGCTGATCACACCTGATCAATCAGCTGATCAGGTGTGATCAGCTGGTTAAAGATGACGTTGTGCAGAGGGGAACTCAGACAGGAAGAAACAGATAAATAATCGTAAAGTTTCTGAACTTTAAAATAGAAAAATAGAAAAATAAACTGTGTCTGCAGCAGGAAGTAGATCTCTGAGTCTGGACAGCATCTGTGGAGAGGATCGATACGTTTGATCAGTTCTATTGATCGTCACTGACGAGCTGCAAGCTGACTGGTGGACTGATGGACTGATGGACTGGTGGACTGATGGACTGAAAGATGGACTGGTGGACTGATGGACTGAAAGATGGACTGATGGACTGATGGACTGAATGATGGACTGGTGGACTGATGGACTGAAAGATGGACTGGTGGACTGATGGACTGAATGATGGACTGGTGGACTGAATGATGGACTGATGGACGTCTCACCTCTCTGGGACATGGACTTCACATTCTCTGGTTCTCCTGCTCGCTGCGCAGCTTCAAGGCTCTGAGGACGTCCCTGACACACTGATGGAGGTACGAGTACTGACCCTGACAGGAGAGGACAGGCAGAGCGTCAGGGACCAGCTGAGCATCCTTGCTATGAATGTGTGTTTGCTCCCATGATGCATCAGTCCTACCTCGGTCTGCACCATGTGTGAGCGGTGGAGACGCAGGTCAAAGACGGCGCCGTAGACGTCCACCGTGTCCTTGGTGTCCATCTGCTGCAGCACTCGATCCAGGACGATGAAGGTCCCCGTCCGTCCCACACCAGCACTAACACACACCAAACTCCAGTCAAAAAACGTCTCATTTAACAGAGACTCCACAGAATGATGGAGCAGCTCAAAAAACAATCATCATAACAAACCAGAAGAAACCTGATTTTATTTATTACTTCATTTATTATTTTATTTTATTTTATTTATTTATAAGATGTGAAATATTTATGATTCTATAAAAAAAATCCTGGATATTTTTATAAAGTCTGATAAAGAATAACTGAATAGATTTAGAATGTCCCTTAACCAGAGGCGGACCTACCTGCAGTGGACCACGGTGGGTCCAGATCCAGGACTCCTGTTCACATAGTCCCGGACGGTCCGGACGAACTGGATCAGGGACTGCGTGGTCTCTGGGACTCCGTGATCGGGCCACACCGTGTAATGGAACTGACGGACCAGACGGCTGAAGGTCAGCTGCTCCTCCTGGAACACAGGCAGGTTCTAATCCAGGACCAGCTGAACCAGGATGATCCAGGACCAGCTGATCCAGGACAATCCAGTATCAGCTGAACCAGTATCAGTTGTAAAATGTTGCTGATGAAACGTACGCTGCAGATGTTGAACTCTCGGATTGTCCACTCAGGAAGGACGGACTCTGACAACATCTGGACGATCAGGTCTCCGTAGTACAGAGGATCCTGATCGAAGGGCCAGTAGTGATCACATTTCACCTGGAGGAGGAGGAGGAGGAAAACATCAGAAAAACATCAGGACACAAACATTGGTTACTATGGTTACTAATCAGATCAGTCTTTCAGGGACTGAAGATAGTTTCCAGTGTGGTACCCACCCGGCCTTTCTCCACACACTGAGTGACCATCACCACGTTGTGGACATTCTGCTCCCAAACCATCTTCCAGAAATCATCCTTTGTTCCAGGCAGAGGACCCTGCGTGGCGACGTACTCCCGACGGAAGTTATTACCCTGAAGACACACAGAGTGAACACTTGCCCAATAACAAGTCCAAACCAGGTCCAAACCAGGTCCAAACCATGTCCATAATAATAACCATAACAAGTCCAAATCTGGTCCACACAAAGCGTCTTACTGGGATGTAGCTGGCGTTGATGTAGTCAGAGCAGGGATCATCATCGATGTAGGACAGCTTCACCCTAGTTGAGTCATCTGAACACACAAACAGCAGAAATGCAGTGAGACAGAAAGACTGAGTCATCTTTCGTCTCCACGGTGACATGTTTCCTCGTCTCTCACTCACAGGGCAGGATGTTGTTGTAGCGGTTCTTCCCGCGGTTCTCCGGCAGCAGAGCGGAGTCCAGAGGCTGATTACGACCGACGTCTTTCAGGTCCTAACGGGAAGAAAAAAACAGCAGCAGGAAGTATTCAGTAAAAAAACTGAGCGCAGTGACTCCGCCCACACTGTTGTTACCACGGTGAAGGCTCATTCACCCGTTAAGGTCCTGAATGTGTGACTCTAATCTAAACTGATTGTGTAGATCTTCTGTGTGTCGGGTTCAACGTGTGTGTGAAGCATCGTCTGTTGTCATGGCAACAACGTGGTGTATCATCAGAATCGAGGAGGAGGAGGAGGAAGGGTTTCTCGTCTGTTTCTATCTTTAATTATTGTCCTGATTAAGGATCATGTCTGGGATCAGTCAGTTTTATTGATGAGTGAGTGACAGCTGATCTCTGACCTCGTACTCCTCCGACAGCAGATAGTGGGAGTCGGCCTGCAGTTTGCTGTAGTGAGGCTCAAAATTCATGATCTTGATGGGACTGAAGGAGACAAACAAAATGTTAACACAATAAAAGAAACCTGAAAGAATGAAGACCAACAGAAGTTTTTGGATTTCTCACCTGGAGATTCGACGGCTGCGGACAGACAGAAGGAAGGAGACGTGTTAGAGCTGATCAATAATATATAATATTATATCGTAATAAGAATAATAGAATCTGAACTGATTCACTGTGTTCACAGAAGGAGCACCAACAGATCACACAAAGCAGCAGCACACATCCTGGACTGAAGTAAAAGTACACAAGTACTACGAATAAAAGGTACTCCAAATATCAGCAGTGAAAGTAGCTCATTAAGTTTAGTCAAGTTAAGTAGAATTAAGCTAAGTTAAAGTTAAGTTACGTTAAATCGAGTCAAGTCAAGTAGAGTAGAGTTAAAGTTCAGTTATTGATTATTGATCGTGTCTCACCCTCTGACTCCCAGCTGGACTCCTGCTGTCGCTCTCTCCCTCCTCACACTCATCCTGACCGCCGGCCGCTGCTCCACCCTGATGGAGGCACACAGACGCAGTAACAGATCACATCTATGCTACGTTCAGTCGGTCGGTTATTGTCGCCGACACCTGCTGACGCTCTTTAATCAAAGCAGAAGTGTTTCCTTTTTCACATATTTGGTGCTTTTCTTCCTCCTTTGTTTCCGTTAAGATTTGTTTTCTCACTGAGGTTTAATGCCTCTTTTCCATTTCTCCATCAGTGAATCTGTGATGGACCTCGATCAACAGCCGAAAATGCACATTAATGTCAGGTGTTGTGTACCTGCCAGGTGTTGTGTACCTGCCAGGTGTTGTGTACCTGCCAGGTGTGTGCAGGTACTCACACTTTGCGGACTCTGTGTCTACAGATGAGCAGAGCGGTGATCGCCACCATCATGACGATGAGGAAGAGTCCGGCGCTGATGCCTTCGATGACGCCGCTCAGAGGTTCTGCAGTAGGAAACATGATGTGAAGGGTCACTCAGGTGTCTCCACCTGACCTTCCTCCTCCTCCTCTAACCATGATGTTTGGTTCCCACCTGTCTCCGTGACAACGGGCAGCGACAGGAAGGTGTCGGTGAACAGGGGCGACGAGTCGCTCGAGTCCTTCATCTCTTCATCGGACAGCTGAGTGAAAGCTCGGACGCTGATTCTGAAGACAAAACACAGACACGGATCAAAGTCTGGACCTGGAGTGACCTGGTCTGGTGTTACAGACCGAGAGGTTCTGAGAGGTTCTGAGAGGTTCTGACGGTGCAGCTGATGTTATGGGAGATGGGAGTCTCATAAAGATTTAACACAGGAGGAAGTGTTCGGGACCTGTAGGCGGTCTTGGGCTTCAATGGTCCGTCACAGAAGTGGTTCAGGTCTCTGCGGGACTCTGGGTCCAGGTCTCTGCGGTCACAGGGCCCCCCCAGCGGGTCCATGCCCGTCCCCAGGCTGATGTTAAAGCTGCGGTCGCTGCTGTCGGCGCAGCGACTGGGGAAGTAGCCGGTCTGGTAGGACCTGATGGAGCTATTGGATCTGTAGTCCTGGTAGGAGGGCAGGGGGTGCTGCTGGTCCGGCTGCAGGTTCTCCACACCTGCAGGGACGGGGTCGGGGACGGGGAGAGGATGTTAGGACAGTCTCACATCAACCCTCTGAGACAGCCTCAGATCAGCTGATCAAAAACGGACTTCCTGGATCTGTGATCAGTCAGATTTGTAGACCCCTGGACCACTGTGGGTCTGGGTCCCCGTGGGTCTGGGTCCCCGTAGGTCTGGGTCCCTGTGGGTCCGGGCCCGATCTGTGCTCACCTTCAGACTCCGTTATCACCACCGCGAAGAATCGGACGGCTCCGTTGGCGTCGCTGAACCAGCTGCAGTTGAACCCGAAGGAGATCGAAGACCTGGTGACCTCAGCCGACCTCTCACTGACCCGAATGCTGAGGGGGGGGCGGGGGGGACCTGCAGGGGGCAGGACAGAGACTACGTCAACCTCCACCCTTGACCTCAATTCTCGACCTCCACCCACGACAATTCAACCTCCATCCTCCTCCCCCACATTAACCTCCACCATCCCCCTCCACCATCCCCCTCCACGTTAACCTCCACCCTCTTACGGTCAATCATGGTGACCACGCTGTCCTGAGCCTCGTCGCTGGTGGTCCTGGCAGAGATGACCTTCACAGAGATGGTGTAGCGTTTGTGGGGCTCCAGCTGCGTGACGACGTAGCTGGTGGAGTCTCGGCCGGTGCGTCTGGAGTAGACCAGCGTCTGGGAGTCCTGGTGGACACACTCGATGGTGTACGAGTCATAGTCGGCCTCTGGAGGACCCCAGGAGCAGGAGATGGAGGTGGAGCTCTGAGGGCGACAGTGGAGGCTGGGGACCCGCTCCGGTTCTGAAACGGGAGACCAGAACGGACTGAGAGGGAACTGATCCTGGAGACGTGACCGGAGCAGCTCCGAACACGTGAACAGCTCCGAAACACGTGACGGACTTAAAGTGAAGTGAAGTGCTGCCACCTACTGGTTCGTATGCTGTTGTGGATGGGTGTGCTGAAAGTGGGCGTGGCCCCGGGTTCCGTGGCCACCGGCTCCGTGGCCCCGCTCACGGTGCGGAGGCTGAAGGTGTAGAGTCGTCCGGGGAACATCCCCCTCAGGATGCGGCTGCCGGACGTCCGGCTGTGGTACGGGTTGATGACGGACAGCCGGTCCCGGGGAGCCCACTGCAGGTCAAAGTCGTCGTAGTCGGAGTCCACCGGGCCGCTCCAGGTGATCTCCAGGGAGGTGTTGGTGACCCCCCCGAATAGGAAGGAGGTGGGAGGTCTGGGAGCTGAACACACGCAAGATTCATATTTCACATGTTCAATAAAGTATTTCACGTGTTTCTGTACTGGAAGCACAGATTGAATCAGGAGTTCATTGACAGAGTCTCACCGGTCCGGCCCGCGGCGCCGGCTCGGTTGCTGAGCTCTCCGCTCAGGCTCAGCATCTCGGCCCGGTACAGTCGACCCGGCACGAGGCCTGAGAAGACGAACTCTGCGACGTCGGAGCCCAGGCGGCGCTCGGCCCACTGAGACCCGTTTGGGTTGTAGAGACACAGCCGGTATCCGCTCAGGTCACCGGCGCCACGGTCCCAGTTCACCCGTAGAGCGTCGGACCGGTTCCCCGCCTGAGCCGCCAGAGACGCCACGGCTGTCGGGACTGAAGAGGACAACATTCAGCCACAGGTCCAAACATCTTCACCTGTAAAACTGTGACAGTTGTCGGGGAGGTCTCACCTGTCCGGGCCCAGATGGAGGTCTGGTTGGTCTGGTCTCCGCTGTGGATCAGAACCAGCATCCTGTAGGGAGCTCCGGGTCTGAGGCCCAGGAAGGAGCACTGCTGGCTGCTGGACTGGAGGCGCTGCGTCTCCTGCAGCGAGTCGTCTCCTCGGTACAGGAAGACCTCGTAGAGCTGGAACTCTCCGTCAGGTGGAGCCCAGTGGAAGACCAGGCCGGTGGTGGTGTTTGCTTTGACGGACAGACCGGTGACGGAGGCGGGGCCTAAGCAGGGCCGGAGAAGAACGAAAACTTTTCCAGCTGCCACTCACATCGGTCTCCTGATTTACTCTCCAAATATCAAATCTGTTTTATAATCTGTTACAACTTGATTTCATAAATATTCAAACTTTTAGGTTACATTTTCTTTTTTAAATCGCTAAAAACATTTTCAGGATATTTTTTTTTTACTTGAAATAAAACCATTTCTTTTCTTAACTGATAATGTTTTTATTGTTATATTATATTTTTATAATATTACATTTATTTTCAATATATTCCAACTTCATTCTTGAAATATTTTCTAAAGGTTTTCAGTTCTTTAAAACTTTGTGATTTTATTGATGAAACTTTGCAAACAGCACTCCTTCAAAATAAAAGCATGGCGCCATGTGTTGGTAGAAACAGGAAGTCTTACGTGTGCGAGCCTCAGCGCTGACCCCGAGGCTGTGGACCCCCCCGCTGGTGGTCTGGACCACGACTCGGTACTTCTTTCCCGGGGTGAGGCCGTCAAACCTGGACGAGGTGTGTCCAAAGGGCCGGGACGAGTTCAGCACCAGGCCGCCTCTGTCGTCCAGAACCTGCAGCTCGTATCCGTCGGCGACGCCCAGAACTTCTTGCCAGCTCACCTGGAGACTGCAGGTGGAGTGGAGGGAGTCGACCTGGAGCCCCGTCACCGCTGAGGGGACTGATGGACACCGGGACCACATCAATCAATCAATCAATCAATCAATCAATGTGTATGTGTGTACTGTATGTGTGTAGTTGTGTGTGTACTGTATGTGTGTAGTTGTGTGTGTACTCCCACCTGTGCGTCCTGTTGCCGTGTTGTTGTTCTTCAGCTCTCCGCTCACCGATTGGACCGTGACGCCGTACGTCTGTCCGGGTGTCAGGGACCCGAACGTCACCTCATTGTGGTGTTTGAGGACGACGCGGACGTTCAGCTGTCGTCTGTCTCTGAACAGAAAGACGGAGTATCCGTCCACATCGCCCTGTCCCGGCGTCCAGCTCACCTTCAGGCTGCTGCTGTCTCCGCTGTTGCTGACGTGGATGTTCTTCACTTTACTGGGCACTGCAGGAAACCACGAGGCCGGTTCAAATTAGCAGGAAGTCCTCGGAGCCGTCAGCAGTAGTGTTTAGAGGCAGTGTGTGTCTGACCTGTGCGGCCCTCGATGAACCGGGCCTTCTGGTTGGGGCCGCTGAAGGTGGACACCAGGATCTTGTAGAGCCGACCCGGTGTGAGCGACGACAGGACGCACTCCCCGACGCCGCTGCCCAGAGTGATCGGAGGGAACACCTTCATGTCGCTGAACAGCAGCTGAACCTCGTAGTGGTCCACGTCGCCCGGTGCCGCCCGCCACGTCACCCGCAGGTCCTCGGTCCCTCGCCCTGCCAGAATCAGGGACCGGACCACCGCCGGGACTGATGGACCGACAGGACAAGTGGTTAGTCTGGGTTCAGGAGTGTCAGGCACACCTGCTCAGGTTCTGGCAGAGATATCTGAGGCTGGATTCATTTTAAATCATTCAGAAATCAGTAAACCTGACGGTGTTGGTCACTTACAGGTCCGGCCGTGGGTGGAGGCGCTGGTTTCGTATTTCCCGCTCCAGGTGTTCACCAGAACCGTGTACAGTCGGCCGGGCACCAGGCCCGTGAACACGCACTCGTTCTGCGACTTCGGCACCGTCTGGTTCTGCAGGAATGTGTTGTTGTGTTTGATGAACACCTGGTATCGGTCCGAGTCTCCGGCCGCATGCCGCCAGTAGACTTTCAGGTAGTCGTCCCGGGCCGCGTGGGTCGCTGTGGGGCTCTGAACCTTCGAGGGCTCTGACGGAGGAACACCAGCAACATTTCATCAACCGGGACCAGAACCACCACATGTCATCATCTTCATCAGTAAATTAACACCTCATGTTTATTTAATAAGCATTTAATAAATGTTTATTCCACAACAATAAAAATTATTTAAATGTTTATTTAAAAACTAATAAACATTTGGTAAGTGTTTATTGTCTGTCAATAGAAAGCAAACAAAATGTCAAATATTTTGCGCATCCACAACAAGGACACAGATTTAAAGGGTCTTGGTCTTCTGTATTAGGGATTCAGGGGTCCACTTCCTGTACTAAGGCATGTACTCACGTGTCCTCTCCTGGATGAAGGTGTGGTTTTGGTAGCGGCCGCTGCAGGTGGCGATGGAAACGTTGTAGAGCCGTCCGGACACCAGCGAGTTGAAGACACACCCAGGACTGGACTTGGAGATGGCCAGGGTGTGAAGTGTCCTCTCCCGGTCCGTCAGGGTCACCAGGTAACGGTCCACCTCACCTGGAGCCTGATGCCACGACACAATAAGGAAGTCCGTGCGCCCGTTGTTGCTGACCCTCACATCACCCACAGCAGCCGGCACTGAGGGGTGGAGACAGGAAGGGGGAGGAGTCAGATGCGCAGGTAACAGCTGAGATCACTACAGAACATCCCGCAGGACGGTTCCTGACCAACACCAACACGGGGTCTGCTGGTCTTACCGGTGCGTCCCTCCGCCACCGTCTGCCTGGAGGTGTGTCCGGCTCGGACCGTGGTCACCACCACCCGGTAAAGCGCTCCGGGTCTCAGGGCCAGGAAGCTGACGCTGCTGGTGTCAGCCGTCACACTCTCGTTCTTGATGACGCTGCTCTCGTGGACCAGCAGGACCCGGTATGAGTCCAGGTCTCCGGAGGCCGGCTGCCACTGCGCCTCCAGGCTGTCGGTGCTGCCGAGGTTTGAGACCTGCAGGCGGCCGACTGCAGCCGGAGCTGAGAAGCCGGACAGAAACAAGGGAGAGTGACGATCGATCGGTTTTCAGTCAAAACTCACACGTCATCAGGAGATCCGGTCGGACGTACCGGTCCACGCTGTCACCGAGGCCGAGCTGCTCAGGTTGCCGCTGGTGGTCGTCACGGTAATGGTGTACCGGCGTCCCGAGGTGAGGGAGCTGAAGGTGGCGTCTCCGGCCACCCGACCGAGGATCCTCTGAGACACGAGGAGGTCGCCGTCCGTCTGTCTGAGGAGCACCGCGAAGCCGTCCCACTGGCCGACGGGACGGGTCCAGAGGACGCTCAGAGACGTTTCATCGGCCTGACGGACGAGCAGCTTCTGCACAGAAGGGGGTGCTGCGGGAGTTGTTTCGTGGTTACTGAGTGTAAATCGTGAATCAGTCGTGAGGATGTGCATGGTCTGTTAGAAGAAATGCCAACCGACCTAGCTGTCCGCTGCAGTGCGCCGTATTACCCAGAGTGCCGCTGTGAACCGTGAGCTGGGCGCTGTAGAGGCGTCCCGGCACCAGGCCGAGCACGGAGAAGATGTGCTGCGTGCTTTGTTTACCGACGGTGTCGTTCACCAGAACCGCCGAGCCGTTCCTCAGCAAGACGCTGTAGTTCTCCCAGTCGCCTCTGGGGGGCGACCAGGTGAGCTGCAGCGCTCTGCCGTCGGCGGACATCGAAAGAGCCGCCGGCCGGTCGGGCACTGAAACAACACAGGACAGTTACAGAAGGACAATCAATACAGTTAATCAATTAAAGTGATCAGGAGCCATATGATGAGTCTACCTGTCCTCCCCGTGGTCCTGGCCTCGGATCTCTGACCTCCGGCTGACGTGCTGACTGACAGCTGGTAGCTGCGTCCGGGGGTCAGACCCTCGAACACCACCTGGGTGACGTTGGGGGTGAGGCGGCGCTGCTGAGAGGCCGATCCCAGAGCCCACAGGGTCACCAGGTAGGCCTCCACCCCGCCTTCAGCTGAGAGCCAGGAGGCCCGCAGACTCTCTGAGCTGCCGTCGTTGTGGAGGATCAGGTCGGACACGGCTGCGGGGGCTGAGGAGGAGGAGGAGGAGGAGGAGGGCGTGTATGTGTTATTATTGTCTTCCTCATGTTTGACCTAAAAAATAAAAAACCTGAAGACACCTGGTTGGAGGAAACAGGCGGAGCTACATCTATCCAGGAAACAGAGGCGGAGCTACATCTATCCAGTAAAAAAAGGCGGAGGTGTGAACCTTTAGAAACAATATCTACCTGTGACGGCCTGTGTGGAGGCGGAGTTCTGCAGGCCGATGGCCTCTGTTACCACGGTGATGGTGTACAGCGTCCCCGGCTGCAGGCCATCCAGCTCGGTGGAGGTGGTGGTGTTCTTCAGAGTGATGTTCTTCAGCAGAACCCCGTCCTGATCCGTCAGCAGAACCCTGAAGTTCTCCGTCCGGCCCGGGCCGACCTGCCAGGACACGCCGAGGCCGTCTGATGATGAGGACGCCACCTGCAGGCCGTCCACTGGGGACGGAGCTGGAGGAGGGACAGGGACACAGAGGGGGTTGGTCCAGGATCACTAACAGGAGGATTAGTTAAACCACTAAGAGGAGGATTAGTTACTGGATTAGTTAAACACGTGATCTGGCCCAGAGACAGGTGGATCTAGTGGTGATGGTCTCACCTGTCGCTGCCGCGGAGTGGACCGGCTCAGCGCTCTTGTTCCCGGCTGAAGCCACCACGCTGACGGTGTACAGAGTCCCGGGGACCAGGGAGCTGAAACCGGACCGGGGTGAAGCAGAGCCCATGATTCTCGTCCGGTGGACGGGTCCGGAAGTGGCGTCCTCCAGAGCCACATCGTACCAGTCCACATGACCAGCAGACCGCGACCAGATCACCCGCAGTCCAGAGGATCCGCTCGGACTCAGGTCCAGCTGGACGTCCAGACGAGCTGGACCGACCGGGTCTGAGACAAAACAGAAGAGAACTTCACTGTGTTAAAGAACCAACCCGGATGTTCATTTTTTTAAAGAAGGCTTTGTTCAGTAACATTTTGATGTTCAGACGAGAACTGAACAGAACCAAGCGGTCAGACTTTGTTCTCAGGTTCAGGATCTGGTTCTGGTTTAGTCGTGGAACAGGTTTGGGTTCAGTGGCCAGATCGGGGGCCAGTGTTGGTGTTGCTGTTGGTTAATTATGCAGCAGAGATGGAGGAGGCCGATAAGATTGTCTGAGCTGCTAAAAGAATGAGACGTCGTCATGGAGACTGACTTTGGACAGGAAACATAACAAACAGAGCGGGTGGAGCCGGATGAGGAGAACCCACCCCCCACTGCCTCCCCTCTCCATCCCCTTCCCCCCTCCAAACCGGTCCTGAACTCTGCCCCGCTCTTCAGAATGGTTTCCTCCCCGAGGAAACTTCACTGCTTCCTGTTAGAAGGTCAGCAATACACCATGTCCAACAATCACAGCACTCCAGAGACATCGTGACACGTCCAGACAGGACAAACAGAGATGGACAGAGAGTCGTGACAGGTAGAGACAGGTGGATACAGGTGGAGACAGGTGAAGACAGATGGAGACAGATGGAGACAGTTGAAGACAGATGGAGACAGGTGGAGACAGGAGATGCTCTTCAGGTGGATCTCACCTGTGCGCACCGACCCGCTGCTCCTCTCTCCATCCTTCCTAGAGACCACTGTGACCTGGTACAGAGTCCCGGGCTCCAGACCCCGGATCTGACACATGGAGGCGGTGCTGGTGTCGGGCTCACAGTGGGCGGTACCAGTACTGGTACCGGGTCGGGAGTCAGTGGACAGTATGAAGTCACAGGAGCGACCGGCGGACGTCAACCTCACCACCGCTGAGTCGGAGCTGGAGCTGACCTCCGTCAGGTGGGCAGAACAACGGGGGGCCTCGGAGGGCTGGACCTGGAACAGGAAGTCACACCTGTGAGACGATCGACCCCGCCTCTATCATGTCGCCTGATAACGCAACCTGTCCACACAGACGGCTGAAGGCAGGCCTGGTCCGCCGATATCACAACTTCCTGTGTCTGTTTCAAAATAAAAGCCCACATTTCAAATTAAAAGTCCTCAGACGGTCCAGCTGTAACGAGTGACGGGGTTTTGTTGCCGTAGTGATCTCACTATAGATTAACTCTTGTCGGGAACACTGGTTACTGGTTAATAATTGTTTCTGTCTCCGTTCACTCACCTTCTTCACGCTCCAAAACAAACCGAGAATCAAACATCTTGTGGCGCATCTGAGCATCGCTGGTGTGAAACCGTCGCTTCGAGCAGAGCAGAATAAACGTGGTGAGTTTCCACGCCGGCCGACATAACGTTAGAAACATGTGTCAGAGCTTCTGAAATCATCGTCACAGCCGCGTCTTGACCTGCAGCATCTGCACCTGAAGGAGGAGCTCCAGAAATGATCAGGCACTTCTTTATCCTGCATCCTGCCTCCGATCACACTCTTCCTCACCTTCATCGACCGTCCAACTCGTCTGCCTCAAAGACCCGAAACAGAAGCAGGCGGCTCTCTGCAGACCGACACCACACCCCGATTTCCTTCCTGCCCGCCGCCCACTTTCACTGCTGACCTCCAGCATCACGGAGCTCCATCACTTCTAACACAATCAGCCGTTGTTATGGTTCAGTCAGAGTTATCCAATCAGAGAGCAGCCTCGCATCCAGCACCAGAAACCTGATCCAATCAGAGAGCAGCCTCGCATCCAGCACCAGAGACCTGATCCAATCAGAGAGCAGCCTCACATCCAGCACCAGAAACCTGATCCAATCAGAGAGCAGCCTCACATCCAGCACCAGAGACCTGATCCAATCAGAGAGCAGCCTCACATCCAGCACCAGAAACCTGATCCAATCAGAGAGCAGCCTCATATCCAGCACCAGAAACATGATCCAATCAGAAAGCAGCCTCATATCCAGCACCAGAAACATGATCCAATCAGAAAGCAGCCTCACATCCAGCACCAGAAACAACTTTTTTGACAATATTTTAGGGGGTCAAAACTAAACATGTGACATCACATATATGACATCACACACTCTCACCTCAACATTCTGTAAATTACACGACGATTGTAAACCGAAAAATGGTCCAGAAATTTTTGTAAAAACCACAACAGATGTCGGTTCGAAACGTGCCGACCCCTCTGCCGAGTTAATCCATCATATACACCCTCTTTACCATGAACAGGGTCATGGAGGGGCAGAGCCTATCACAGCTGACGTTGAGCGAAGGCACACCTGGACAGGTCAGCAACCCGGCCGACCTGCGGGTTCGAACCCAGAACCTTCTGCCATGAGCCCAGAGCAGGACAGGTAACCGCACACATGCAGGATGACGAGGGTTCATGTGTGTCACAGACTGGTGGAGCAGCAGGTTACTTACAGGTGAGGTGGTGGTGGGAGAAGCCGCGGGTGACGTAGCTGCAGGCATGCTGCTGCTGGTGGTGGAGGCTGCTGCGGTGCTGACGGTTGTTGTCACGGTTACGGTGGTAGAGGTGGTCGTTACGGAGGTTGTCACAGTCGCAGTTCCTGTGGATGTAGCGGGGCTGGTGGTTGCAGCAGGAGTGGGGGGTGGGGTTGAGGTCGTAAGCGTGTTCACCACAGTCGAGGTGGTGTCTGCCGATGTCGCCCTAGCTGACGGTGACGGAGGCGGAGCCACTTCAGTCCTGGAAGTCGACGAAGAGGTTTGCGGACGAACTGTGGAACCAGTAGCTGAGGGTGGAGGCTGGGCAGCTGTAGGCTGGGAGTGGGGGGTGGAGGGTGAAGGTGTAGCGCTGGTGGTTGGAGGTGCAGCGGTTGTGGGTGGAGGTGCGGTGGTGGGTGGAGGTGCGGTAGTGGGTGGAGGTGCAGCGGTGGTGGGTGGTGGTGAGACATAGCTCCGACCGTGTGACCTGTTGTCAGCATCTGAGCCAACTGTAGAGGTGGAGTCAGTCTCTGTGGCTCTAGCCACAGACGAGGCCTCCATCATTCCACCTCCACCTGCAGGTGAGTTGGCTTCAGTCCTGAACTGTGGGTCAATACTGACTGATGAACTCTCGGACACGCCTGATTGGTCAGTACTGACTGGTGACAGGCCTGATTGGTCAGTACTGAATTGTGACACGCCTGATTGGTCAGTACTGACTGGTGACACGCCTGATTGGTCAGTACTGACTGGTGACACGCCTGATTGGTCAGTACTGACTGGTGACAGGCCTGATTGGTCAGTACTGAATTGTGACACGCCTGATTGGTCAGTACTGAATTGTGACACGCCTGATTGGTCAGTACTGAATTGTGACACGCCTGATTGGTCAGTACTGACTGGTGACACGCCTGATTGGTCAGTACTGACTGGTGACAGGCCTGATTGGTCAGTACTGAATTGTGACACGCCTGATTGGTCAGTACTGAATTGTGACACGCCTGATTGGTCAGTACTGACTGGTGACACGCCTGATTGGTCAGTACTGACTGGTGACACGCCTGATTGGTCAGTACTGACTGGTGACACATCTGATTGGTCAATACTGCCAGATGGACTCTGCGACACACCTGATTGGTCAGTCGTAAACACAGCTGGACTGGAGGAGACAGCCTGGCTGCTGTTTGAAGATGGCAGCTGACGGACTGAAGGAACATCTGGATTTAAATCTGGGGTCTCCCTCCTGGTTGGAGGTTTGTTGGTGTCGTTCACAGGCGCTGGAGCTGGATTTGTAAAACTGTGGATGTAGGAGGCAGTTTTGGGCTTTGGTTCCGGTTCATTAGAGACAGTTCTGGTAGAACTCCTGATGGTTTCAGCGCTGCTGGAGACGTGTGGTGTTTCACGTGTGGAGACGTCCAGCGGTTCACGTGTGGAGACGTCCGGCGGTTCACGTGTGGAGACGTCCGGCGGTTCACGTGTGGAGACGTCAGGCGGTTCACGTGTGGAGACGTCCGGCGGTTCACGTGTGGAGACGTCCAGCGGTTCACGTGTGGAGACGTCAGGCGGTTCACGTGTGGAGACGTCAGGCGGTTCACGTGTGGAGACGTCCGGCGGTTCACGTGTGGAGACGTCAGGCGGTTCACGTGTGGAGACGTCCGGCGGTCCACGTGTGGAGGAATAAACAATCGCGGAAGACGTGTCTGAAAATAAGGACAAAAGATGTGAATCCGATTTTACAACTTTGTCAAGATGAGCAACTACAAACAATCAACGTTACACAGCTACGAAACATGACGACACACAACATGTAAACATACAACATGTAAACATACAACACGTACTAACAGACACATCTGGATGAGACAGTTATTACAGACACATCTGGATGAGACAGTTATTACAGACACATCTGGATGAGACAGTTACTGCAGACACATCTGGATGAGACAGTTACTACAGACACATCTGGATGAGACAGTTACTGCAGACACATCTGGATGAGACAGTTACTACAGACACATCTGGATGAGACAGTTACAGACACATCTGGATGAGACAGTTACTGCAGACACATCTGGATGAGACAGTTACTGCAGACACATCTGGATGAGACAGTTACTACAGACACATCTGGATGAGACAGTTATTACAGACACATCTGGATGAGACAGTTACAACAGACACATCTGGATGAGACAGTTACAGACACATCTGGATGAGACAGTTACTACAGACACATCCGGATGAGACAGTTACTACAGACACATCTGGATGAGACAGTTACAGACACATCTGGATGAGACAGTTACTACAGACATATCTGGATGAGACAGTTATTATGGACACATCTGGATGAGACAGTACTTACAGACACAGCTGGATGTGAGGAGCAGAAGTAAGTCCAGGATCGGGGCGTCCATGTTGTGTGTTCTGTGTCCGTGTGCTCTCCGGCCTCAGATGAGTGTAACTGACGTGTGGAGAGGAAATGCGTCTGTGAGGGAGGAAACAGTCAGCGAGCAGCGCTTCCTTCTATTCAACTCTTGGAGGTTTCATGTGAAGGAGTCCTCGGTGCTGCCGGCTGACGTGGAAATGTCGGAAATACCAGAGGACATCCCAGATGTTCGGTTGTTCTCAACCTGAAGAAGAAAACAACCAACAGGACATCAAGAGTCTTTACGGCTTCGACCAAAACACGCTTTTTACGTGTTTAAAATCACACGTGATAAATAAAAGTGCTGATACTGATGAACAGTATATATAACGGTGTATGTGCAAACATAAGTGTTCTCCGGAAGAAACTGAACACACCTGGTTCCTCCTGGTTCCTCCTCGTTCCCCCTGGATCCCCCTGGTTCCTCCTGGTTCCCCCTGGATCCCGCTGGTTCCTCCTGGTTCCCCTTGGATCCCCCTGGTTCCTCCTGGTTCCCCCTGGATTCCCCTGGTTCCTCCTGGTTCCCTCTGGATCCCCCTGGTTCCTCCTGGTTCCCCCTGGTTCCTCCTGATTCCCCCTGGTTCCTCCTGGATCCCCCTAGTTCTTCCTGGTTCCTCCTGGTTCCTCCTGAAACCTCGTTGATCACACTCAGGTTCTTCTGTGTTCAGTGATTTTACATGTGATGTGTTCTCATTCAGGCCGTCAGTTGTGTAGAATCAGAGACACACAAAGGTTTGTTGTCGACATCGTGAACGTTGTGAGGCGGATCTCCGGTTCGTCAGATATCATCAGTACACGTTCTCACCCGATGACCCGGTTCTCCAGCAGGAGGTTCCACAGAGCTGCCCGTCCTGTCAGGAGTCATAGTCTTCCTCAGTCTTCATCATGCAGGTCAGGTGACTGTGCTCGGGTCCTCTTTGAGATGAAGGGGGTGAAACGGTTCAGAAGGTCAAAGGTCGACTGTTTTTGTGATATTTTTTGAAAATATTTCAGAACATCTTTTACAGCAGTCGACTGAAACTGCTGTTTTTACTGCAGCGTCTGCTTCCCGCTCTTATCTTCAGGCGTAATGCTCCTTTAGTGGGACAGGGTGGTAACCCCCCCTCCTCCTCCTCCGCCCCCCATCCCCCTCTCTGACATCCTGCCTGGTTGGGAGGAAGAGGAGGAGAGAGGAAGATCTGGTCCTCCACCCTCTATATCCTGCCTGCAGAGTCTCTCTCTGTCTGTGTTCTCACATCCAAATGTTTTCTGTTGGTCAAAGAACTTTATCAATCAAACCAGATCGTTTCCCTGCTCTCGTCCAATCAAATTCCAGCACACTGAAATCACCACGGTTACAGAAAGAACGTGAAAAGAACTGAAAGGTCATTGGAGCTAGTTAGTTGGTTAGTTAGTTATTCAGTCAGTTCGTTATTCAGTTAGTTAGTCAGTTATTTATTTATTTTGTTAGTTATTCAGTTAGTCAGTTATTTATTCAGTTAGTTAGTCAGTTAGTTAGTTTAGTTAGTTTTTTTGTTAGTCAGCTGGTAAGTTATTCAGTTAGTTAGTTAATTAGTCAGTTAGTTCGTTAGACAGTCCGTTAGTTATTCAGTTGGCTAGTTAGTTAGTTAGTCAGTTAGATTTTTAGTGAGTTAGTCAGTCAATTAGTTAGTCAGTAAGTTAGTTAGTTAGTCAGTAAGTTAGTTAGTTAGCCAGTTAATTAGTTAGTCAGTCAGTTAGTTGAGACATCAAAACATGTTTTTATTGTAGTGTGGACGCTTAGTTGGTTGGTTAGTATTTAAGTTAGTTGATATTTAGGCTGTTTGCTGTTGTTTCTCTCACTGACTCATGAAAACTGGTTTTACTATTTGACAGGCGTTTAAACCGGGCGTACTAATAAACCCAGAGGACCTGCGCTCTTCAGGACCCGACGTGTTTTCTTCACGACCCGCCCAGTTAGCGTGTTGGCTTCGTCCTCCTCCTTGTCATCCAGACAGTTTTGACATCCATCTGTCCTCACAGAGGTCAGAGGTCAGGGTCTGGGCCCCGGTCCAAGGTCCCCTGTCTCTGATTGGCTGAGGAAGTGTCTGATTGCAGAGGAAGTTTTCTGAACAGAAAGTCCTAGAGTTTTATGACTCCGTCGGTCCAAGTTTCAACAGGTCACATGTCCTTCAGTTTCCCTGCAGCCCTCTGATTTTATAATGTCCTGAAACAGGAGCGTCTCAGTGACAACACAAGAATAATCAATGTTCAATAGATCCTTAACAACAGCTCTTTGGCTTAATATCAACCGGATGTTAGTGTTTAGTTTGTTTTTATATGACTCAGGTTATATTGCAGAAACATTCACGTTTCTTCTGTTCATAAAATACCAGCTGAAACAACACCATCCTTATATGGGCTGCTTCCTGGCTGCGTCCAGTCCCGCGATACAACAAGAACATACGAGACTTTCGAGTTACGCGCTAGCAGCCGGAAGCTAGCAGTGAGCTAACGCTATCAGTCGGAGTAGAGCGAGTCTCCATGAAGCGGAGTTAAAGACGGAGAAATGAGCTCCGCAGCGACCGTCTGCTGAGTCCACGACCCGCGGGCGACTGCTACGGCTACTGCCGTACCCTCGACATGGATGTAAGCGCGCCGACTCGGTCTCCCACGGAGGACGGGGAGCTCGAAGACGGGGAGATCTGCGACGATGAAACCGAGGAGAACGTGCCGATGCGGCGGGGGGATGGTAGCAGGCCCGGCGGCCGCGCTCCTCCGCGGGCTCGAAAACCGCACCAACACCCGCACAACATGCCGCCCCACCTGGGACACCAGCCGCCCGATTTCCGCCACCTAATGCCGTACAACCTCGGACCTCACGTACACGGCCCTTTCCCACCGAGCCACAGGCAGCAGTGTGGGCCGAGCGGGCCCGACCGGCCTCCCGCTCCGCCTCAGCCGCCGCCGCCGCTGCCGGGACTCGGTCCGCACGGCGAGCCGAGCCCGCGGTCCAGTTTCTGGGAGCGGAGCCACGGCGCCCTGGGCAAGTTCAGGCACCGGGCCATGCCGAACGGTG
Source organism: Brachyistius frenatus (assembly GCF_029030835.1). Taxonomy (NCBI): domain Eukaryota; kingdom Metazoa; phylum Chordata; class Actinopteri; family Embiotocidae; genus Brachyistius; species Brachyistius frenatus. The sequence continues at coordinate 807,391 of NW_027210763.1, forward strand.
GACGCGGGGCCTGGGGCCGAGGCGGCCGGGGGGGAATCAGCAGAGCTCCCCCTGGTCGTTACGGGCCCGGAGAGACTCACGGCTCCCCGTCGAGGAAACGTATCCTTTCCTGATTAGTGGCACCGTGAGACGGAGGAGAGTCTCCAGAGAAGGAGGTTAATTAGAGGAGAGAAACCCGGGAGCTCCATGCTGCAGCCCCGGTACATTTCAGCTGGAGGACCGGTGTGTGAGGGTCTGAACCGGTCTGATAATCGATTAATCAGTGGATCAATGGATCACTCAGTCACTCAGTCAGTCGGGTCACTGTGAACCACCAATGATGGATCAGTTAACAGGTCGATAACAGTCTGATAATCAATCGATTGATCAGTGATGGAGCAGAGTCTCTGAAACATGATCTGATCAGTCAGCTGACAGAGAAACAATCAGGTGTGTGTATCTGTCTCAGTGTGTGTGTGTGTTTTCTGATGACTTAAATGATCAGTGGATCAATGACAGGATTGATGAGTTGTGTCCCTGACGTGAGACCTCAGAGAAGCCGCCTGGGAGGAACCGGCCCAGAAAGGTGATCCACGTCGTCCCCAAACCGGAGACCATCGTGGACGAGTCCTTCGAGGACCTGCTGTCCAAGTACAAGCAGATCCAGCTGGAGCTCGAGTGCATCCGCAAGGAGGAGACCATGGCTCTGGAGCCGGCCGCCTCGCCTCCCGGAGACGACGTGCCGGACGTCACCCTGGAGACCAGACCGGGAACCGAACCGACGGAGGAGCCGTCGGAGCTGGAGAAGGAGGAGGAGAAGAAAGTGTTCCAGGCGTTCAACATCAAACCGCTGCGGCAGAGACTCCCCACGCCGGCGGACCTGGATGAGCTGCAGAGGAAGAGGGCTGAGCCTGGGGAAGAAGGCGGAGCTGAGGGCGTAGGTGAGTTTTGGAGGCGGAGCCGAGGGAGAAAGGTGAAGTTTGGTGATGAGTGCTTTCCTCTGCGTTTATCTGTGTGTGTGTGTGTGTGTGTGTGTGTGTGTGTGTGTTTTCCGATGAAGTGGTCGTGACACTTCCTTGTCTTGTGTGTCGGCAGGTGCAGGAGAGCTGCGAACCACAGAAGAAGAAGAAGGAAAAGCTGCGCAGGAGAGGGCGTGTGTGTGCTGCGGTGAGGACACACACACACACAAACACACATACTGCCACGGGTTTGAAAGACTTTTTTTTTTTTTTTAATCTCCAAAATCACTTCCTGTCTGTCGTCCGGTGCAGGAGGACAGTGCACCACAGAAGAAGAAGCAGCTAAAGAGGCGGAGCAGGAGGACGACACGCAGAAACGCCCGCAGACGTGTGCGTGCTGCAGAGAGTCGTCGGCGTCCAGCGAGGACTCGGTTATCTCACCTGACAAGGTGAGCCTGAGCCGCCACCACTTCCTGTCCCCTAAACACCTGTTCACCTACAGTCTGTCACACCTGTTCACCTGCGTGTGGATGACGGAGGTGTGTTTTTCCTGTGTGTCCTCAGCCGGTGGTGAAGGTGGAGGAGGAGGAGCTGTCGGAGATGCAGCTGCGTCTCCTCGCTCTGCAGTCGGCCAGTAAGAAGTGGCAGCAGAAGGAGCTGCAGGTGATGAAGAAGAGCAAAGACCGGATCACTAAGGCGGCCCAGGAGAAGGGTTCTGGTTCCGGCTTGGTTCCCGGAGCCGCTGCTCTGCCTGGCAGGCAGAGAGTCACCACCCGGTCGGCCTCCTCCGCCGCTGCTGCCGCCGCCGCCGCCGCTGCAGCCGCTGCAGAGAAGACCAGGACCAGGTCCAAACCCCTGGACCGGGACAGGACCAAGACCGGGGCCCGTCCTCCTGACAGGGACAGAGAGAGACTTCCAGACAGAGACAGACCCAAACAGAGTCCCAGACCGGGTCCCAAACCTCCTCTGGAGAGGAAGCGGACTCCAGGAAAACCTCACCCGACTAAGAAGATGATGGGCGCAGGTGAGACGGGGCCTGCGGGTAGATGTCCTTTGGACATGGTGGTGACGGGTGGCGGGGCGTGTCCTTTGGACATGGTGGTGACGGGTGTGATCCGGTGTCTCTCAGGCTCGGCGGCGAAGCAGGCCTTCAGGAAGCAGCAGCTGAGGACGTGGAAGCTGCAGCAGCAGCGTGAGCAGGAGGAGAGTCGGCGGCAGGAGGAGGAGGAGCGCCGCAAACGGGAGGAGGAAATCCGCCGGATTCGCGACCTGTCAAACCAGGACGAGCAGTATAACCGCTTCATGAAGCTGGTGGGCGGGACAAGGAGGACGCGCAGCAAGGTGAGCGTCCACCGCCGCCGCCACCTGAGTCTCCGCCGCGAGAACCAGAACTAACCCACTTGGGTGTTCTCTGTTCAGTCCAGGGACCGCGAGCACAGGAAGTCCACCGGCAAACCGTCCCTGGACGCCTCGGGGAACCTCTACCAGTACGACAACTACGACGAGGTGGCGATGGACACGGACAGCGAGCCCGGTTCACCAGGTGAGCAGGCGGGACCGAACACCTGCCACCGCCCTTCACTTCCTGTTTCCCGTTTAACGCCTTCTGTGTTTCAGTGCCGTCGCCGACTCGCCAGCTGTTCGCCGCCGAGCCGGGAGGTTTCCCTCCGATGTACGCTGCCGACGCCGCCGCCTTCGGAATGGTACGCTCGCCGCCGTCACAACAAAACCTCACTCACTGATCTCTTTCATTGACCTGTACTCAGTTACTCTGCTGTTACTCCTCTCCTAGCCCCTCCCCCTCCACCTGCTGTCCGGGGCTCCTCCACCGCCTCCCCCTCTGCCCCCCCCACCGGATGAGCTGGAGCCCCCCCCCAAGCCGCCCTTTGCCGATGAAGAGGAAGAGGAGGAGATGCTGCTCAGGGAGACTTGTCTGATGTCGATGGCCAACAAGAGGGTGTTGACCGGCGAGGTGAGTCATACTGGGGTCGAGGTCTCCCGGTGAATGAGACCTCGGGAGTCGGGGGGGTGTCCAGTTCTGGTGCTGATGCTGCGTTCTGTCCTTATTGCAGAGGGACTCCAGCGGTCCGCCGTCTCCGAGCTGTCCACCTCCTGCCGACGTCCAGCAGCCGACCAGAGGGAACCTGAGCACCGTCAATCTGAACACGGTGTCTCAGTCCCGACCCAGCAAGTTCGCCAGAGGACACCATGCCGCCAGAGCTCCGCTGGTGGTAAGAGAGACGCTCATCTTCATCGCCGCAGAGGAGTCTTAACTGTCTGTCTCCTTGTCTTCATCTCCTGTCTGTCTCCTGTCTCCGCAGCTGCCCAGACACAAGTCGGTGGTGGTGTCTCTCAACGACTCTGACGACAGCGACTCTGACCTGGACGCCTGCGGTTCTGCCCAGACGGTGTTCGGAGGACTGGAGTTCATGATCAAGGAGGCGCGGAGGACTGTGGAGGTGCAGCTCCTTTTACCGGTCCTGAATCTCTCTGAGACTCAGGTTCTGGTCCAGATCTCTTGACGGTGTGTGTTATGATGTTTCTGCAGGCGGCAAAGCCTAAAGGAGCGTCGGGAAGCGAGAAGGAGAACAACCCAGTCCGGACTCCGGAGGCCTTACCCGAAGCCAAGAAGGCCGAGTACCGTCTGCTTAAGGAGGAGATCGCCAGGTAGCCGTGTGACACCACACTGAACGTACATGACACGGTACCGACTGTCCGAGGTTCTGCTGTTTGACCCCTCTGACTCCTCGCAGCAGGGAGAAGCAGAGGATGCTGAAGGACCACGGGCCTCGCGGCACCAGCTCACCTGCCGCTCCGGTCCTGGACTACGCCCTGAAGCTGACAGAGGCGGAGCAGAGGCTCAACAAACACCGGTAAGTCGCGAGTTTCACGGTCAGTTTCCAGAACCGAGAGCCGACGGGAGCTCCGACTGACAGAATCGGTCCACTTCTGAGAAAGGAGGTCTGACAAGTAAGTCTCAGAAAGTCTGGGAAGGTCTCAAAAGATCTCAAAGTCTCAGACGATCTAATGAAGTTCTCTAGAGGCCTAATAAGGTCTCAAAAGATCTCGGAAAGTCTGAGAAGTTCTGGTCAGATGTGGGCCTTCAGCTGCAGAACAGTTTAACAGAATGACTGACACCTGGTGCTGGTCCCGTCCCTACAGAGACCTGCTGCAGAGGGACGAGGCCGTCCTCAGACACCTACTGCAACAGAAGCTGAAGAAGGCGGAGTCTCTGAAGGCCGCCGAAGCCAAAGTGTCCAAACTGAGAGAGCAGCTGCTGGCGTCGGAGAAGATCGTCGGTGCCAACAGGACGCTGCTGAAGAAGCTGCAGGAGCAGGTGAGTTCACGGGTGACTGTCAGGTTGTTCTGTGCTTGCAGTCACTGCTCAGGGTTTAGAGCACGACAGATCTCAGGTGGCGGTTGAAGCGGTCAGATGTGTTTCAGGTGCATGTGTCCTCGTCCTCCGCAGGTGCAGCGTGTGGAACATCGGGTGTCCTTGAAGAAGACGCTGGCGGTCCGGTTGGAGCAGGAGCTGCTTCAGGCTCAGCGGGCGGTCGGCCGAGGACCCAAGCGGCGAGCGGTCTCCGGACAGAACCTGGTGAGGCATGCCGACAACTTCCTGTCGGTCAGGGAGAGGGAGAGAGAGAAGGGGGGCGCAGGGGGACATGTCACGTCTCATGTCTGTTAAAAACCTCTGATGTTTAAAGAATGTGGACGCCAGTGTGTGTTGAAAGTATCGCCCCTTTGTCTTACAGCCCACCAAGCTGCAGTGCGTTGACTCCGCCCCTCGCGGCTCCTCCCGTCACTTCGTGGAGCTCATCGCCCAGAAGCAGCGGCTGCAGCAGCTGGAGTCCGAGTACGCCCTGAAGATCCAGAAGCTGAAGGAGGCTCAGGCGCTGCGCCACAAAGGAGTCGGAGCGGAGCCGGCGCTGCCGCGGACCGCCAGCTCCCCTAACCCTCCACTCCAACCGCCGGCCCCCTCCGCCCCCTTCCCTCTACCCATCCCCATCCCCATCCCCCTCCCCCAGCCCTCGCTGCACGACCTCACCCAGGACAAACTCACCTTGGACAGCGAGGACGAAACCGAACCGGAACCCGCTGCGCCCGCCGCTGCAACCAAAGGCGGCCGCCGCTCCTCCCTCCGTCAGTCCAGCAACTCCTTCACCAAACCCCACCTGGACACACCGAGCTCCGCCCCCACCAAAGACGGCAGCAAGCCAGCCAAGACGGCGGCCGGCTGCGAGCTGCCCGCGGAGATGTTTGCGGGTCTGGACCTGGAGGCTCTGAGGACCCGGGACCAGCAGCAGGCCGGGCTGGGAGAGCTGCTTCAGAGGGAGCTGCACGAGCTGGGACCGCACCAGGACCACGTCCCCGCCGCACAGGTGAGCACCGCCACAGCACACTCCTCACAGCTGATGGGGGAGGAGCCTGTCATCATGTGGTCACGCTCGTGCTCAGTGTTCTCTGGTCCTCGCGCAGGTTCTTCCAGTGGAGGTGGAAACGTCAACGAGCCAATCAGGCGGCTTAGAGCTGAGGCCCGTCCCCTTCGGAGCCTATCACAGCCCTTTGCTGGCGTTCAGGTCGTACAGGTACGCCTCGTCCTTCTCCCGATGCATCATGGGTAAACGTACAGCTGATGACAAGTCATTCAAATATAGTCCTGCATCCCAGACAACCTCAGGTTCAGGTCTCTGTCTGCCCCCCCCCCCCCTGTCCTCAGGTTCAGTCCGTACTACCGGACTAAGGAGAAGCTGTCTCTGAGCTCAGTGTCCTTCAGTAACTCCGTCCAACCCAACAGGAGCTTCTGTCGCTTCGACCTCACAGGAACCTGCAATGATGACGGCTGCAGATGGTGAGTGGATCTTTCATTTTCTACACGGAGAACACACGGAACATACAGAAATCATGAGGCAAGGATCACATGATGTGATGATCACATTAAGTGATGTTCCTGAGACGATGACCCTCTTCCTATGTGATGTCGCCCCCTGCAGGCAGCACATGAGGAACTGCACTCTGACAGGAAACCAGCTGTTCCAGGACATCCTGTCCTACAGCCTGCCTCTGATTGGCTGTTCTGAGAGCAGCTCAGACGAGGCCGTCAGTGCGGCCACAGGTATGTCTGAGAGGACCAGGTGGATGCTCACCTGTCTGAGAGAGTCTGTGGACATGAAGCAATAATCAATCAATCGATACAAACAGTTCATAATCAATAATCAAAGGTGTGTGTGTGTGTGTGTGTGTGTGTGTGTGTGTGTGTGTGTGTGTGTGTGTGTGTGTGTGTGTGTTCCAGAGAGGTACATGCAGCAGCTGTTTGGACAGAACAGAGACAGAATGTCTGTGGACCAGAAGGCCGTCCTCCTCGTCAGTAAAGTCAACGAGAGCCGGAGACACAGTAGGTGACGTTTGATTGGTCGCTCTGATCGTCTGACCGCAGACGTCTCTCATCGTGTCTCCTCTTGTCTCCCCGTGTCTCCTCCAGTTCCTCCGTTCACCACCTGTAAAGATGGGAGGAGGTGGAGGCCGAAGCCATCCGCACCGAGCAGCCCAGAGGACAACAGCGAGGACGAGACTACAGCTGGACACCTGACGCCTGGAAGACGAGGTGAGGGGACAGAATCTGAGGGGGTCTGAGGAGGTTCTGTTCTGACCTCCGATCAGCTGACCTTCAGCTGTGTTTGTGTTTGTTTGTTGTCCAGACGACGGCTCTGACAGCAGCCGGTCTGCTGTGGACGTCTGCGTCACGTCTGAGGACAGACGGTACTTTGTCAGTGAGACGGACGACATATCGAACCTGGAGAGCAGCGTCCTAGAGAGTCCACGGGACACCCAGCTGTGGATCAAACTGGCCTTCAAGTACCTGAACCAGAAGGAGATGTGAGTCCCCCAACACTTCCTCTGTCCTTCTGTCCTCTGTCTCCATCCTCTCTGACTCCGCCCCCTGTAACCCTCCTTCTGTCTCCTCCTGTGACTCCTCCCGTTGTGACCCTCTCTCTGCCCCCCTTGACTCTGTCCCCTGACCTCCTGTGTGACTCCGCCCCCTGACCTCCTGTGTCCGTGCAGTCCTGCAGCAGAGTGTCTGGAGGCGGCCCTGAACACACTGTCTCGGTCTCTGGAGAGTAACTGCGAGGACCCGGAGGTGTGGAGTCACTACCTGAGTCTGTTCTCCCGGCGGGGCAGCAGGGAGGAGGTGCAGGAGATGTGCGAGATGGCTGTGGAGCACGCGCCCGACTACCGAGTGTGGTGGAACGTAAGCAGCTGTGGATGATTGACGGCTGTCGTCGGTACCTTCGGTGGATCGGCCATGTGATGTGACCTTTGACCCGTGACCTCTTGTCTCTGCAGTACCTGAACCTGGAGAGCTCCTTCGAGGGGAAGGACTACGTGTGCGGTCGTCTGCTGCAGTTCCTCCTCGCCGAGGCGTCCTCCGGTGTCTCCGACAGACTGTCCTTCCAGCTGATGGAGGCTCTGCTCTTCAGGGTGCAGCTCAGTCTGTTCTCTGGACGGATGGAGGCGGCCCTGGCTCTCCTACAGGTGGGCGGGGGTGTGGTCGCTTAAGTTTAGGTGGAGGTGTGGTCACCTGATTACCACATTAAGATGAGGAGGGCGGGACTGGAGCGCAGATTAACATTAAGGGGCGGGGCTTGTGAACTCGCTGCAGTAGAGATGTGTGGTCCTTTCAGAACGCCCTGAAGTGTCCTCAGGACCGGAGCGTCGCCGAGCACCTGACCGCCTGCGACCGCGCGCTGCTCTGGCTCTGCTACATCCACCTGACCGAGTTCGACCGGCTGCCGGCCGCCCTGTACGACCCGGCAGACTCCAACCCGTCCCGGCTGGTCAGCAGGGCGTCCTTCCTGCTGCCCTGGAGGACGTCGCAGGACGTCAGCACGCCGGCCGACATCCTGGTCGCCCTGTTCGAAGGTAAGGAGAGTCTCTCGTGGACAGACGGAGACAGGATGGAGACGGCGGCTGAAACGTTCACCGTGTCTCTGTTTGTCCTCTCAGATGCAGTCCATCAGTGCAGTGAGGAGTCTCTGTCCCCCCGGGAGAGGACGCTGGACTGTCTTCCTCTTCACACCAACCTCATCCTTCTCCACAAAGTGCTGCAGATGTGAGAGACATGTGTCCAATAAATTCTAATGTCAGATTTGACTAAAACAGAAGGATAACTGCAGTGACTGATGCGTCCCTGCAGGTACGAGGAGGGCGTGTCTCTGTGCGAGTCGCTGCTGCAGGTGTGTCCTGAGTCCTGCGCTCTGAGGGACGCGCTGGCCGACCTCCACATCTGCAGAGGACACGGCGAGCAGGCGGTCGGCACGTGGCTGCACGCTCTGGCCGAGTGTCCCCACAACGCCGAGGTCTTCTACCACTCCTGCAGGTTCCTCACGGCTCAGGTGAGCTCACACGCTCACCGTTAGAAGAGCGGCTGGCTGAAAGCAGAGCGCCCCCTGCAGGAAGTCCGTCTCTCAATCTGCTGTCTCCTCAGGACCAAGCGAGCGCTGTCGTGCCTCTGTTCAGAGGATTCGTCCTGTCGCTCTGTGAGGACGAGCAGAGTCAGAGGACGCCGGTGGACGTCCTGCGGTACGTCCGGCTCACGCAGGTGCAGACGGGTGTGTGTGTGTTTCTGCGAGAGCAGACCAGCTGAAGTCGGTTTGTTTTTGGTCTCCTCAGCCACGTCCTGGGTTTCCCCTCCGACGAGCTGCTCAGAAGTCCCGTCGTCAGGAAGGAGCTCGAGGAGCAGCTCCAGCAGCAGACGTCCTTCCTGCACCTCGTCCACTGGTTTGTCTCCTCAACCTGTTCACGCTCAAACATCCCGCAGAAACGTGTCCTCAGTGAGGACGCCGCAGACTTCCTGTTGGGATCGAAGAGAACATCAGAATGTTATTAATACGTTAAATACACATTAAACACACGCTGACATGTTAACACGGTAAATACACGTTAACACATTGAACACACGCTAAATACACGCTAGCACACGTTTAATACACGTTAACACATTAAACATGCTAAAGACAGGTTAAATCTCCCAGGTTAAGGTTAAGATGGCCTGTTAAACGTGTTGTTGTCGTTTCAGTCGGTGGCAGTGGTGTCACGGCTCTGTGGAGGAGACGCTGGAGGCGTTCGAGCGAGCTCTGGGATCGGCGCTGCAGCTGGAGGAGCTGCACCGACTGTGGATGGAGTGAGTTTCTCTGCGGGGACGACGACCTGCTGCATGTTCGGCTGCATCGTTGCTCCGCTGACCGCCTGTCCTCTCTCTGCAGCTACCTGCAGTTCAGCTGCAGCCAGCCGGCCTGCGGCGCCGACGGCCGGCCGTCCAAACTCTTCTCGGACCTGGTCCAACGCTCCCTGAGCACGGTCCCGTCTCGGCTGGAGGTTCCCTTCAACCCGGCCGAGTTCTGGAGCTGCTACCGCTTCCACAACAAGGCAAGACGGACGCTGCAGCTGCAGTCCGACACGTTCACCAGTTTAAATGGAGGAGGAGCTCACCTCTGTGGAGCTCCTCCAGCTGCTGCTGCACAGCTGGACTCAAACAGGAAGTGTTGATGTTTCCATCTGCAGGTGGTGACTCTTTACCTGAGCCACCTGCCGCCGTCCCAGCATGCACTGGTCCTGGAGAGACTGCGGTACACCATGCCAAACAACACTGAGCTGGGCCTGAGGTACACTCTCACTCTCTCTCTCACACACACACACACACACACACACACACACACACACACACACACACACACACACACACACACACACACACACACACACACACACGTGCCAGTCCGTCTAGTTGTGAGAACCGGTTGCATCACAGACTGTCAACAAAATGTCCTCAGAGGCTGATGGACACATGTCTCAGCATGGATTGACTCTCTCTGTCCTGCTGTTGTTGTTTTACTTCTAGTTGTCTTGGTGCAGTGGTTGTTTGTCTTGTTGTTGTGGTTGTTGTTGTTTGTCTTCTGGTTGTTGTTGTTGTTGTTGTTGTTTGTCCTGACGGGCTGCTCCGTGTCTCCTCAGGTTGCTGCATCAGGAGTGGCGGGACGAGAACATGGAGCACCTGCGGTTCCAGGTGCGGATGCTGAGCAGCAGTGCTCCGAGGTGTTTGGCCGTCTGGAAGATGTGAGTGAACCGAACACACCTGGTGGTGCAGGTGAAGGCCGGAGGGGGCGGAGCTTTGTTCTGTCTGGGGAGGATGATGATGATGATGTTTACAGCCGGGGCTGATGGGATGTCTGGGTCCGATCGGGGGATTTGAAATGAGAGCGAAAAGCTCCTTTGAGGTCTGATCAGCTCTGACTGTGTTTCTGTGCAGAGCGATCGCGGTGGAGCGGGAGCTGAAGGAGCGACCGCAGGTGAGTGGAGGTGGAGGGTGGGCGGAGCTTCCTGCTGCCGCTAACTCGGGCGGGAAAAACGACACGTTTAGTTTTTGCCTGCGTCTGGACGCAGAGACGAGTGACGCTGATGTGGTGACTCGTGGTCGGCAGGTGGCGCCGTCACATCGCTGAACGTTGCTGATGGCTTAGATTTAAGTTTGTCTTGTTTGTTTGTTTGTTTGTTTGTTTACCAGACGACTGAACCTGACTGTGTTTCTTCCTTCTGCTCTGTTTTCTGCTCCCTGCTTTTATTTTGTCTTTGTTGTTTTCCAGGTGCGACTCATGTATCAGCAGGCTCTCCATCACCTCCCTCTGTGTGCGGCCCTGTGGACACATGTAATTCACCCTTCGCACACGCACACACACACACACACACACACACACACACACACACACACACACACACACACACACACACACACACACACACAGTGGTTTACACTCGCTCACTTCCTGTCTGTAGCTCGCTGTGATCAGAACCTAACATGTATGCTTTTAATTTGACAGACTTTTACATTTATTCTTTTAATTTGACGGAGCTTTATATTCATGCTTTTAATTTGACAGAGTCTTATATTCATGCTTTTAATTTGACAGAGTCTTATATTCATGCTCTTAATTTGACGGAGCTTTACATCTGAGGTGAAGTGACTGTAAACTGTTTGAACTCACCTGTATACAGCATGTTCACCTGCCCCCCCCCCCTCCCATCCTCACCTCCTCTGTCTCTGTACCCCCCCTCCCATTTCTCCCCCCCCTCCCATTTCTCCCTCCTCCCACATCTGTCCCTCCATCTCTGCTGCTACCCCCTTCCCCACCCTCTCTCTTTCCCCCTCTTCCTGTCAACCCCCTCTCCCCCTGTCCTCTGTCTTTGCCCCGCCCCCTGCAGCGGCTGCTGTTCGAGGCAGCAGAAGGCGGAGCCTCTGAGCGTCTGCGGCGGCTGGCCGACAGCTGTCAGCAGGCGGGGGTCAGCGTGAGTTTGAACGAGCAGCTCGGGGGAGTCGGCCAATCGGATCTCTGATCAAACTGATGGATAATAAAAGTAATCAGAGGGGACTGAGTGAGATCAGATGAGGTAAGACAGACGTCCCCCCACCTCCTGCAGCTCCCCGCCCGTGCCCCCTCCCGCCCCCACCCAGGACGGAGGCCTCAGAGCTCCTGTCTTCTGATTGGCTGCTTGTGTCCGTAAGTATCGACTGCTGAGTGAAGCCTTTACTCTTCATCACCTTCTCTTTAGTTTCTCTCACCTTTCAGTTGGATTCATTTCCCTCCCTTTTTTTATTTCATTTACCTGTGGGGGGTGGGGAGTGGGGGCGTGACGTGTCACTTGTGGTGTTTGACCCCCTCCGTGTGTGTTTTAAAGGACGTCCCCCCCATCCCTCCCCCCTCAACCTCCACCCCGTAGTGAAGCTGCGACAGACATGTGCTCGTTGTCTTTTCTTTATGTCAGTGAATAAACAGGACTTTTATTTTGGTAAAGCGATCAAACAAACTGATCATTGATCGGGTATCGGCGGGGCGGCCGCCTGCCTGTAGTGTTTTCTGTTTTGAATGAGTGTGAGAGAGACTGCCAACAGAGACTGAAGGGCCCGCGGAACGACCCTTTAATGAACCGGGACTCTGCTGCTGCCGCCTGTTTCCTTTTGTCCCGTCTGCCTCATAATGATTAAAGAGTATTAGACAGCCGAGGACACGCCCCTCCACTGTTCTGTTTCTGTTTCAATCAAATGTTATTAAATTATTTTTTAACAATAATTAAAGCCTCTCTGAGTTTTTATTGATTCTTCGTGTGTTTGTTCTGCTTCACACTACAACTTTTTATTATTATTTTAATCTGTTTTCACAGCAGAGTCGAATGAAGCTGAAACTAATAATAAACTAATAAATAACAATGTCATTAGAAACACCTAGAAGCATCTACATATGATGGAAGAAGCTACACCCACATCCACAGCTGATAAACGGACTGAAGGAAATGAACCACTCTGAACTAATCACTTCTTTAAAATGTTTCATTTTCAGGATAAACTGGTTTTGACTGGTAAAATGACACCTGAAATATAAAATCAACCCTTTTTTTTTTTATCTGCTCTCAAGGAGCGTGTGATAAACTTTGACCTCTGACTGATGATCAGTGACCTCAGCATTTTTTTTAATCTTTGAACTGTAACTTTGAAATAAAAACATTTGGGAAATAAATAAAGTGGAGAAACAAATTACAGGGAAATAAACGGGTGCTGGACGAAGTACTCCAATTACTGCAGTAAAAGTACAGACAGCAGTGTTTGTACTTTCCAAAGTATATTTTTTTATTGAGTTGTTTTTTTTAAACAATAAAACGGTCAGCTGAAATGTTCATTTCATTTCAATTATTATTATAATAATAATTATAATTTTTTTTTTTACCGGAAGCTGTTTTTTTTTCTTTTTTTGTTATTTTTTGACCGGAAGCTGACTTTTTTTTTCTCTTTTCTAAACCGGAAGCTGAGCTGTCAGTTTTGTTTTGGAAGTTGGCGGTCACGTGAAGTGCCGTCGTCATCAGGAGGAGAGCGGGGCGACATGGCGGCGGAGTCTGTGCCGAAGGTAAAAAAAAACACGAGTTTCTGTTTCCAGCAGCCGGTCTCGGTCCAGGGAGAGCTGGTCGAGGAGCGGCGTCTCTCCGCATGAGGAGCGGGGTCTGTCCGGTTGTAGCTCCGTGTAGCCCCGCGCTGTCCCTCCGGTCCACCGAGCAGCGGTAGCTGCTGTGCTAACTACTGGAGCTACACCGACTTCATCATCGGTTCACAGCGGCAGGAGGAGGAGGAGGAGGCGGCTCGGCGTCAGCCTCCCCTCGGCCTCCTCACGCTGACCGTGCTGCGTCAGTAGGCGGACATGCTAACAGCTAACTTTAGCTTGTTGTTGTTGTTGCCGGGCCTGTGAGCGGTGTCAGCCCGGTCATGAAGCTCCAAACTCCCGTTGGAGAGTTTCACCTCCGCGGCTGAACTCCGGAGCTCCGGCTTGTCAAAGTTAGCTCGACTGCTAACATCTCAAACCCACATAGCAGGTTACAGGGAAGTCTGGGGAACTTCACCCGGCCCCACTTTGTCCCCCTCAGTCCCCCTTCCCAGTTTGTCCCCCTCCGGCCCCACTTTGTCCCCCTCAGTCCCCCTTCCCAGTTTGTCCCCCTCCGGCCCCAGTCTGTCCCCCTCCGGCCCCAGTTTGTCCCCCTCGGCTCCAGTTTGTCCCCCTCCGGCTCCAGTTTGTCCCCCTCCGGCCCCAGTTTGTCCCCCCTCAGTCCCCCTCCCCAGTTTGTCCCCCTCGGCTCCAGTTTGTCCCCCTCCGGCCCCACTTTGTCCCCCCTCAGTCCCCCTCCCCAGTTTGTCCCCCTCGGCCCCAGTTTGTCCCCCTCCGGCCCCAGTTTGTCCCCCTCCGGCTCCAGTTTGTCCCCCTCGGCCCCAGTTTGTCCCCCTCCGGCCCCACTTTGTCCCCCCTCAGTCCCCCTCCCCAGTTTGTCCCCCTCGGCTCCAGTTTGTCCCCCTCGGCCCCAGTTTGTCCCCCTCCGGCCCCAGTTTGTCCCCCTCCGGCCCCAGTTTGTCCCCCTCCGGCCCCAGTTTGTCCCCCTCGGCTCCAGTTTGTCCCCCTCCGGCCCCAGTTTGTCCCCCTCCGGCCCCAGCTCCGGCTGCAGGCTGCTGATAGACCACAAACTGGAGCTGCTCCTCCTGCGTGAGTTTGATATCAGTCACGGAGCTAAAACAGTGAAATGTTGCTTTTTATATTTTTTCACAAACAAAGTAAAGATTCAAACTCAGATGTGAAAACCTCCAGACTGATTTCAGGTTTCTGAATGTCTGACAGACTGTTAACAGCAGGAAGTTCGGTTTCTTCTTAAAGTGCCCAATGATGAGCCGCCAATCAAGAACCGCCAATCACGAGCTTCCAATCAGAAGCCAACTTCACTGTGGTGAAGGTGTTTCTCAGCTGAATGTACTGTCTGTCTCAGGTGTTCGACAGGTGTTCTACAGGTGTTCTACAGGTGTTCGACAGGTGTTCGACAGGTGTTCTACAGGTGTTCTACAGGTGTTCTACAGGTGTACGATGTGTGTCTCGGGTGTCTTACAGGTGTATTATTATAGGCGTCTCTCAGCTGAATTACAGGTGTCTCTCAGCTGACTGTACCGTCTGTCCATCAGGTGATATATGAACACGACGGAGTCTTCATCCATCCGAGCAGCGATGAAGACGACGGCCTCGAGCAGGACTTACTGGTCTCAGGTTCCCTTCGGATCCTCGACAAGGTAAATCAGAACCAGAACTCTCTCAGCTGCTTCTGCCCATTAATCCGATTGTCCGTCTCCGTCGTTGTTCCGTAAGGTGTCAGATCGATTGATTGATTATGGATCGATTCAGCTGCGTGTTCAGACAGTTTGTCAGTCTCTCGGTTCTCCTGGTTCTGTGCAGTAACCCGCTGATGGTGTGTGTGTGTGTGTGTGTGTGTGTGTGTGTGTGTGTGTGTGTGTGTGTGTGTGTGTGTGTGTGTGTGTGTATCAGGACGCTGAGATGGTGGTGGAGTACAGGCCTCTGGAGGACAGCGTGGACCCGTCCAACATGCTGTTTGCTGGAAAGGTTTGTCTCGTCTTGTCTTGTCTGTTGAAACGTGGAACCGCTGAGAACTGAAGTGAGCGTGTGTCCGAGCAGGACTCCAGTTCTGTGGTGGAGTGGGCCCAATGTCCCGGGGACAGGACCCAGTCCCACCAGCTGCTGGAGACCCAGCAGAGCTGCGAGACGGAGTGGGACATGGTGAACGCCGTGTCCTTCAGGAAGAGGCCCTGCACCAACGGAGAAGGTCAGAACTGGTTCTGTAAACAGAGGACATGTTTGGACTTCTGTTTACAATTCATTTTATTAATCCGTTTTTAATTCATTTTATAATAATCCATCTCTGAATGTTCTAGACTGGTGTTTTCCATGCTCTTATTTTGAAAGCTTGCCTGTGTTTCTGAGCCCTGCGTCTCGTCCCTCAGGCTCTCTGAACCACGGCCACGAGAGGAGCCGGTGGGGGTTCTCGTTCAGCGTCGGCGACCTGCGGTCCATCACCGTGAAGGACGAGGGTTGGACCTTCCTGGTCCTCCAGCTGAAGGAGACGTCCACCTGCCCGCCACCGCTGCACTTCCACCAGGGCGGCAGCACAGAGTTCCTGGACAGCCTGCGGAGATTCGCTCTGCTGACAGAGTGAGTACCAACACGTGGAACCTGTAGGAACCAAACATCCTGTTGGAACCAAACATCCTGTTAGAACCAAACATCCTGTAGGAACCAAACATCCTGTTGGAACCAAACATCCTGTTAGAACCAAACATCCTGTTAGAACCAAACATCTTGTAGGAACCAAACATCCTGTAGGAACCAAACATCCTGTTAGAACCAAACATCCTGTTAGAACCAAATATCTTGTAGGAACTAAACATCCTGTTGGAACCAAACATCCTGTTGGAACCAAACATCCTGTTAGAACCAAACATCCTGTTAGAACCAAACATCCTGTAGGAACCAAACATCCTGTAGGAACCTGTTGAATGAGTGAATAAATAAATAATGAATGTGTTGCAGGTCTCCAGATGATGAAACGTGTCTGCTGGTCAGCACTCCGAACAAAGCTCTGTCTCAGTCCTTCGAAAACCTGCTGGACGACAACAACTTCGGCCTCGTCCACGTAAGACCCCTCAGAGATGTCCCGGAGACACACAGAGACACCTCCAGTCACCCCGAGTCCGACTCTCACAGGCAGTTTTGTCTCCTGCAGAAGTTCAAGCGGGACCCGTACGTGACCACGCTGGGCGGCTTCTCCAAGGTCACCAACTACATCTTCGACGCCCTGCGGGGGACCGAGGAGCAGGAGCAGCGCCCCCCGGAGGAGGTGGCCGACCTGCTGGGCGAGGTCATCCCCGGACTGGAGTTCAACCAGCAGGAGGAGCCGGGCTTCGAGGTCATCACCAGGGTGAGCCGGGCGCCGCGTTTCTGCGCATTGATACGAAGCAACATTGACGTGCGCTGACTCGACCTTTGACCCCGTCAGGTCGACCTGGGAGCGAGGCCCCAGGTGAGCCGCAAGGAGCCGGTGTCAGCGGAGGACTGGACCAACCGGCA
Source organism: Brachyistius frenatus (assembly GCF_029030835.1). Lineage (NCBI taxonomy): Eukaryota > Metazoa > Chordata > Actinopteri > Embiotocidae > Brachyistius > Brachyistius frenatus. The sequence continues at coordinate 823,820 of NW_027210763.1, forward strand.
GGACTCGGAGGGACGGGTGACCAACGTCCCCCAGCTGAAACACGCCATCTTCAAAGGGGCACGTTCAGCTTCCTCACTCGTTCTACTGGGGTTCTACTGGGGTTCTACTGGGGATCTAATAAGGTTCTACTCGGGTTCTACTGTGGTTCCACTGGGGCTCTACTGGGGTTCTACTGAGGCTCTACTGGGTAGAGACCCAGCACATCCAGGTTCAGTCAGTCGTCTCTGAAGCGTGTAGTTTCCTGTCCTCAGTCTTCTGTCGGAGGATCATGTGATGAATGAGACCTGCAGTGGTTCTGGTCTCTGCGTGTTGGTGATCACGCGTGTTGTTGATCACGCGTGTGCTGCCTCTGCAGGGTCTGTGTCACGCCGTGCGGAAGGAGGCCTGGAAGTTCCTGTTGGGGTATTTTGAGTGGAGCAGCACGCTGGAGGAGAGGAAGACGCTGCAGAGAGACAAAACGTACGAACGGCTGCTATGATGCTCTTCAGCTTCCTGTCCATGCGTGTTCTGTAGACCGAACACGTGTTGCTGCCCTCATGTTCGTGTGTGTGTGTGTGTGTGTGTGTGTGTGTGTGTGTGTGTGTGTGTGTGTGTGTGTGTGTGTGTGTGTGTGTGTGTGTGTGTGTGTGTGTGTGTGCAGCGATGAATACTTCAGGATGAAGCTGCAGTGGAAGTCGGTGAGTGAAGAGCAGGAGAGGAGGAACTCCAGACTGAGAGACTACCGCAGTCTGATCGGTGAGACGCACAGTTCAGGTCCAGGAAGTTCTGATCCGACTGCAGAGCTCCAACACAAACATCCTGATGTGAACATGTGAACACGTGAACATCTGAACATGTGAACACGTGAACACTCCCTCTCTGTGTTGACAACCGTCACGTGTGTCCTGTGCTGCTTTCAGAGAAAGACGTGAACCGGACTGACAGAACCAACCGCTTCTATGAAGGCATCGACAACCCGGGCCTGGTTCTGCTGCACGACATCCTCATGACCTACTGCATGTACGACTTCGACCTCGGTGAGCCGGCACACACTCTGATCCGTGTGCTGCAGCACATACATGTAACATGCTGCCACGCTTCAGCCTGTATGAAACGGAATCAACATCTGCACTCGGCTGTAGTCACGGACCAGAACCAGAAAGATCCAGATCTTAAAGGTCCAGAACCTGAAGGATCTGGAGCCTCCATCTTAAAGATCCTGACAGGTCCTGACCGTTTACAGTCTGAGCCCCTAAACAGCAGGTGTAGAGACGTGGGTTCCTGCAGTGGACCTGTTCCTCTGGTTCTGGACTGTCACTGACCCGTCCTCTGTCTCTGTCGTCCAGGTTACGTCCAGGGGATGAGCGACCTGCTGTCTCCGATCCTCTACGTCATGGAGAACGAGGTGGACGCGTTCTGGTGCTTTGTCTCCTTTATGGACCAGATGGTGAGTCCGGTCTTTGGTCCGGTTCTGAACCTCCGGAGGCCTCCGTGTTGGTTTTCGTCATTAACCACCACAGAAGAAGAAGAACTTCCTGCAGGTGTTTCTTGTCAAATCTGTCACACAGGAAGCTCATTCAGTGTGTCTGTCTCTGTGCTGCAGCACCAGAACTTTGAGGAGCAGATGCAGGGGATGAAGACTCAGCTGATCCAGCTCAGTACCCTGCTCAGACTCCTGGATCTGGCCTTCTGGAACTACCTGGGTACGGTGGTTGTCATGTCAACGCGGCGCCCGTCCACGTCCCCGGAGACCCTGAATATTAAAGCGTCCTCTGTGTTTGTCCCCCAGAGTCTCAGGATTCGGGTTACCTGTACTTCTGTTTCCGCTGGTTACTGATCCGGTTCAAGAGGGAGCTCAGCTTCCAGGACGTCCTGCGTCTCTGGGAGGTCGGTGTCCGTCCTTCTACCTCTGTCTGTTGTCCTCAGGTGGACGTGTCCCCTGGAACCCTGTAGAGTTAATCTCCCTCTGTGTCTGTGGACCTCAGGTGATGTGGACCGGGCTTCCCTGCCAGAACTTCCACCTGCTGGTCTGCTGTGCCATCCTGGACTCTGAGAAGCAGAAGATCATGGAGGAGAACTACGGCTTCAACGAGATCCTCAAGGTACCCGCAGCTGACGTCACGTTGTTGGTTGTTTTCTTGTTGTTTGTTTACAGCCTGTTGTTTGTTTAGAAGTTAAACGGAGTCTGTTTGTTTTGAAGCACATCAACGAGCTCTCAATGAAACTGGACATCGAGGAGATTCTTCAGAAATCAGAAGGAATCTGTCTGCAAGTCCGGAACTGTAAGGTACGTGTGTGTGTGTGTGTGTGTGTGTGTGTGTGTGTGTGTGTGTGTGTGTGTGTGTGTGTGTGTGTGTGTGTGTGTGTGTGTGTGTGTGTGTGTGTGTGTGTGTGTGTGTGTGTGTGTGTGTGTGTGTGTGTGTGTGTGTGTGTGTGTGTGTGTGTGTGTGTGTCAGGGACAGCGTCTGTAGATCCATCACGTCTCCTCCAATCATCTCTTGTCCTCCTCAGGACCTTCCTCGCTCCGTCAGCAACATCCTGGGCTTCGACTCGGAGCTCCGCGGCTCCGACCCGACAGACTGCGGCTCTGCTGCGGCTCCCGGCCCGGTTCAGCGGGACGCCTGCTCCAACGGACATTTGAGAGAAACCAGCTCTCAGCACAGCTGCAAAGTTGCCTTCATATCATAATGACCAGCAGGGACTGACGGGGGACGTCAGCTGGACGCCACGTCGTCCACCGGAAGACAGAAGAGGAAGAAAATGTAAAAAGATTATTGAGAATCTTATTTTTGTAATTTCTTGTACCATGTTTGTGTCTCTGATTGACGCAGGTGTTCCTCCAGATGTTTTCTACTCAGACAGGTGAGCAGCAGGCAGGTGTGTAACCTAGCACCTGCTCTGTGACTCAGCCACACACATGGAACACGTATGTTCAGACTCAGAGGGACTCCACTTCCTGTTTCTATCATCATCGACTGAGGTCCTTTCACAATAAACCTCCAGAGGGACACAGTTCAGAAGCTGCCTGAGAATCTGTCTGATTTTACGTCTCCTTCGAGTATCACAGTGATCCGGTGACAGTCGTCTGATTACCCATGATGCACTGCAGACAGGAGCTGCTCACACATACTTCTGCTGCTGTCAATCATTAGTTTCATCATCCATGATATAATCTGCTTATGTTCCTGACTCGTTGTTTTGTGCTCAGATAGTTCAGCCTGAAACCGAAACATTTATTTAATTGTCAGAAACGATGAAGACGAGGAGCAGATCTTCGTCCTGGAGAGGCAGCGAACAAGCCGGATTAACACGTTAACGTGCAGCTGTTCAGTTCACAGATCATCTGACGGCTTTAAATTCAATCTGATTTAAATGAAATGAAATCGGAATGAAGTCCTGAACTCACATTTATATTCAACAGAACAAAGTTTTGGGATCAGCACTGGAATTTACAGCTTTTATTTTGTGGTTTGTAATACCCCGCCCACTGTCTCTTGATTGGCTGATTTAATCAATAAAGGAAGTGTTGCAGCTCTCCTGATGCCTTCAGTGTCTCCGTGTTGGGTCTCTGAGGTCATTGAATGTCACATTGGTCCCTAAACGCACCATCTTCATCAGTGATCCAACGTCACACTGGTCCCTGAACGCACCACCGTGAGATGAGTTAAATAAAAAGTGATGAAGAGGATTCATGAATGTGTATAAAATGTCACTGCTCTTCCAAATGTCACTTCAGCTGCTTTCATGTGAGATGGACGCCCCGTCCCCCACCATCCCCCCGTCCCTTTGATGGGAGACATTTGGCGGAGGAGACGGAGGAAGGTATCACCTGCGATCTGCTCATAAAGCTGCATCAGAGAGAACAAAGACGTCTCAGTCCTCCCGCCGCCCGCCGCCTCTTTCATTTCCTGTTCAGCAGGAAATTGTCTCGCTCACAGCTGATAGCAGCCACCGCTTATCAGCTGTCCATCAGCCATCTGTCAGCGTCTGTCCTTCAGGGTGTTATTGAAGAGGTGGCTTTGTGTGTTCCACCTGCTGACGTCACAGATTAAAGACAGACGAGGACAAAAGTCCAACATGGAGACACATTCAGACAAGTTAAAGAGGACAGGAAGCTGTGGACAGGAAGCTGTGGACTGGAAGCTGAGCACGGGAAGCTGAGGACGGGAAGCTGAGGACAGGAAGCCGTTTCCCCATGTTTCCGGTCTTTATGCTAAGCTAACTATCTGTCTCACAGCAGCAGGTGGACGACACACATCAGCTGTATTGATGATGTCACAGTAATCAATACGATATTAGAATCAATAATACAACACCAGAGGCCTCTTGAGGGGGCGGAAGCCCCGCCCACCTATATAGAAAACCTGCCTGCACCCTGGACCTGTCAATCAAAGAGCCCCCCCACCACAAAACATACCTGTGTTTCAGTAATGGAGGACCATCAGACTTTATCTAATGAAACTCTGATGACTTGATGCTTTTTCAAAGGGAGTATACGGACTCCTCCTCCTCCTCCTCCTCCTCCTCCTCCTCCTCCTCCTCCGCCCCCGGTGGTCCTCGGTGGTGTTCTAGCGTCAGACTTCAGGACTACATCTGTTTGTGTGTGGAGGTGCAGCTCCACCGGCAGAGCTGTGTGGGCGGAGCCTCCCCCTCCTCCCTCTTCCCCCCCTGTGAGTATTTAAGGTGGAGGCGGGCTGCGTCGACCCACAGCTCCCCGACCGCCTCCTCCTCCACCTCCTCCACCTCCTCCAGCAGCAGCAGCAGAGAGTCAGGCTGGAGCCCTGGTACTCCTACACCCACTGGTTCCCCATGGCCTCGGCCCACGTGATGAAGGACGGGCCGGACCCGGCGCCGGTGCCGAGGATGCAGCCGGCCATGATGATGTTCTCCTCCAAGTACTGGTCCCGGAGGGGAATGTCACTGGACTCGGCCATGTTCGACCACCAGCACCAGCAGCAGCGCCACACCGGGGGACAGATGGTGAGAGGCAGAACTCTTCATCATACTCTTTATACTCCTCATCTTCATCTCCCTCATCCTCCTCGTTATACTCTTTATCCTTATCGTCATCCTCCTCATCATCTTCCTCATACTCTTCTTTATCTTCATCCTCCTCATCATCTTCCTCATCCTCTTTATCTTCATCCTCCTCATCATCCTCCTCATCCTCCTCTTTATACTCTTTATCCTCATCGTTATCCTCCTCATCCTCTTCTTTATCTTCATCCTCCTCCTCATCTTCCTCATCCTCCTCATCATCCTCCTCTTTATACTCTTTATCCTCATCCTCCTCATCCTCCTCTTTATCTTCATCCTCCTCATCATCTTCCTCATCCTCCTCTTTATCTTCATCCTTTTCTTTATCTTCATCCTCTTTCTCTTCATCCTCGTGTTCATCATATTCTTCATCCTCTTCATCTTCTTCATCTTTATCCTCCTCGTCACCCTCCTCATCTTTCATCCTCTTCATCCTCCTCCTCTTCCTCTCAGCCAGGTATTGTTTCATCTTTTGTTCTTTTTCAAGTTTTATATTCAGACAGTTATTTTTCTTATTCAGTGAATTTTACCATCAGTTGAGTTTCACAGTAACTGAGTACAAGTACTTGAGTACTTGAAGTAGTTCCCTGAAGTACTCGAGTACTTCAAGTAGTTCCCTAAAGTACTTAAGTACGTCAAGTAGTTCCCTGAAGTACTCCAGTACTCAACTGAGACGCTGCAGGATGAAACGAACAGAAAGTTTTTCGGAGTCATGAATCTTTTCTGTTCCTTAAATAAACGATCGATCGGTTGATGATCATTAATAAAACGGATCAATACTGACAGAAGTCATCATGTGATCGTCAAACTGTTTCAGCTCTGAACTGATGGGTAAAGTTTTCCCTGACTGAAGCTTCACAGGAGGTGTTTGCCTTCCAGTCCTTTCTCAGGGCACGACATCCCTGCGCTCAGACTGTCAGGATCATCTGTAAGGACTCGTGTTCACTCACTGATATAATAACATGGATCTGAAGCTGAACAATGAAACGTGACGTTATTGATCTCTAATCGATTGTTATACGGAGACACGTAATCAAATGTTAGACATCTGTATGAATACATCCTGAACATTAATTAAATTATTATAATATCCAGAGGAACAGATGTGAGGAGAATCTGCTGTTTGTGCTCATCGTCTGTTCTTTGTTCTGAGAGGCTGCAGCTGTACACCCATCTGTCACGAAGCTCCGCCCACCACGCCGACGCTGCCCTCCGATGTAACTTCTGCTTGGTTTTTATTTCCAGAACCGTTTTGTTGACATTTAAATCACCTTTTCTTTTTTGCCTGTGTTGTTGTGAACTGTCATCGTGTTGTTGTTGTTTTTGTTGTTGTTGTTGTTGTCAGTCGAGGCGTCCATCCTTCTGTCCCATCAATGAGACGCCGGACAAAGAGAGCGCAGAGGATTCTGGGAAAACAGCGGTGGTGTTTTCTCTGAAGAATGAGGTCGGCTGTCTGGTCAAAGCTCTCAGACTCTTCCAGGTCAGAAAATACTCTGATCCACTTGATTCGGCTCTTCATTTATTACAGGGTTGTTGTTGTTTTTTGTTTCTTAACTTTCTTCTCTTCCTCCTCCTCTTCCTTCTCCTCTTCCTCCTCCTCTTCCTCCTCCACTTCCTCCCGCAGGAGAAGCGGGTGAACCTCAACCACATTGAGTCTCGGATGTCAAAGCGAATTCCTAATGAGGTGGAGATCTTTGCGGACTGCAGCTGCAGCAAGAAGGAATTCAATGAGCTGCTGCAGCACCTCAAAGACCACGTCAACATCGTGTCCTTCAACACACCTGCACATGTCTGGTCTGCCGAAGCAGGTACAAACAGGCTTTATAAACACCTACCAACATGCTTTATAAACTCCTACCAACATGCTTTATAAACTCCTACCAACATGCTTTATAAACTCCTACCAATAGGCTTTATAAACTCCTACCAATAGGCTTTATAAACACCTACCAACATGCTTTATAAACACCTACCAACAGGCTTTATAAACACCTACCAACATGCTTTATAAACTCCTACCAATAGGCTTTATAAACACCTACCAACATGCTTTATAAACACCTACCAACAGGCTTTATAAACACCTACCAACATGCTTTATAAACTCCTACCAACATGCTTTATAAACACCTACCAACAGGCTTTATAAACACCTACCAACATGCTTTATAAACACCTACCAATAGGCTTTATAAACTCCTACCAATAGGCTTTATAAACTCCTACCAACAGGCTTTATAAACACCTACCAACATGCTTTATAAACTCCTACCAATAGGCTTTATAAACACCTACCAACATGCTTTATAAACTCCTACCAATAGGCTTTATAAACACCTGCTTTATAAACACCTACCAACATGCTTTATAAAACCAATAGGCTTTATAAACACCTACCAACATGCTTTATAAACACCTACCAACAGGCTTTATAAACACCTACCAACATGCTTTATAAACTCCTACCAACATGCTTTATAAACACCTACCAACCAGGCTTTATATACCAATAGGCTTTATAAACCTACCAACAGGCTTTATAAACACCTACCAACATAGGCTTTATAAACACCTACCAACATGCTTTATACCAATAGGCTTTATAAACACCTACCAACAGGCTACCAACATGCAACAATAGGCTTTATAAACACCTACCAACATGCTTTATAAACTCCTACCAATAGGCTTTATAAACACCTACCAACAGGCTTTATACCTACCAACATGCTTTATAAACTCCTACCAATAGGCTTTATAAACACCTACCAACATGCTTTATAAACTCCTACCAATAGGCTTTATAAACACCTACCAACAGGCTTTATAAACACCTACCAACATGCTTTATAAACTCCTACCAATAGGCTTTATAAACTCCTACCAACATGCTTTATAAACTCCTACCAATAGGCTTTATAAACTCCTACCAATAGGCTTTATAAACTCCTACCAACAGGCTTTATAAACACCTACCAACATGCTTTATAAACTCCTACCAACAGGCTTTATAAACACCTACCAACATGCTTTATAAACTCCTACCAACAGGCTTTATAAACTCCTACCAACACAGGTTATATGCAGCTATAAACATGTCAGATATGAACATATTTTCTATAAACACGTCAGAGTTTGTGTCAGCTGTCTGTGATCTTGTGTTTCTTGAGACGGAGAGGACGTGCCCTGGTTCCCCATGAAGATCTCCGAGTTAGATCAGTGTTCTCACCGGGTGTTGATGTACGGATCCGAGCTGGACGCAGATCATCCCGTAAGTTTCATATCTGATTTACATTTCACACCCTAAACCCACTCAGCGCAAACATCTTTGTTTACGATGTTTTTTTTAACATTTGTTTTTCTTGTATTCAGTCAGGTTTTACGGTGTTTTGTTATGAAATATACTCCACATACTTTCACACCTACGATCTGTTACCAGAGGTCACAAGAACGTGTGGAAGTTGATGGTGTTAATGGATAACTCTGAATAACTCCTGATGAAGGTTATTGATCCTCCTGCTCCGTGTGCTTCCGTCCTGTCAGGGATTCAAAGATAATGTTTACCGCCAGCGCAGGGAATACTTTGTGGAAGTGGCCATGAATTATAAATTGTAAGTTTCCCTGTGTTTCCTCACGTGTGCCTTTTTCGATGAAACCTGTTTGTTTGTGAGAGCAGACCTTTGTTCCTTGATCCGTCTCCTCCCCAGCGGGCAGCCCATCCCTCGAATCGAGTACACCCCTGAGGAGGTGAGGACGTGGGGGGTGGTGTTCAGAGAGCTGACTCAGCTGTACCCGACTCACGCCTGCAGAGAGTACCTGAAGAACCTGCCGCTGCTCAACAAACACTGTGGCTACCGTGAGGACAACATCCCCCAGCTGGAGGACGTCTCTCTGTTCCTCAGAGGTAACTCCGACTTCCTGGGACTTCTTGTTTTACTTCCTGTGTGACTTCTTTTGACTTCCTGTCTTACTTCCTGTGTTTCAGAGCGTTCTGGTTTCACCGTGCGACCAGTCGCTGGTTATCTGTCTCCCAGAGATTTCCTGGCCGGTTTGGCCTACAGAGTGTTTAACTGCACTCAATATGTTCGTCACAGCACCGACCCGCTCTACACCCCAGAACCGTGAGTACCTCCACCTCTGGTGCTGCTGCCTCAGCGTTCTGAAGGTTCTGGATCAGCAGATCCATCTCACGTTCATATTAAACTGCTGCTGTTTCCTCTCAGTGATACGTGTCACGAGCTGCTGGGTCACGTTCCTCTGCTGGCCGATACGAAGTTCGCCCAGTTCTCCCAGGAGATCGGCCTGGCGTCGCTGGGAGCGTCCGACGAAGACGTTCAGAAACTGGCCACGGTGAGTGTTGCACGACACACACTCAGCAACAGGTGTGAACAGAACACTTGTAAATAAGTGTGAACAGGTAAGAACAGGTATAAACAGGTGTGAACGGGGCTGAACGCGGCCTAATTTGTGTGTTTTGTGTGTTTCAGTGTTATTTCTTCACTATTGAGTTCGGACTCTGCAAACAGGACGGTCAGCTCCGAGCATACGGAGCCGGTTTACTGTCATCTATTGGAGAACTGAGGGTAACACACACACACACACACACACACACACACACACACACACACACACACACACACACACACACACACACACACACACACACACACACACACACACACACACACACACACACACACACACATTCAATAAATCCATTAATAATTAAATCTGCCTTTGAAGCTTCGAAAATCAATGGCTTGATGAGCTGCTCGTTAATTGATTGATGGATTATCCGGTGTGCTTTTTTCCCAGCATGCCCTGTCCGATCAGGCCTGCGTGCGGACATTCGATCCGAGGACGACGTGTAAGCAGGAGTGTCTCATCACCACCTTCCAGGAGGTTTACTTCGTGTCAGAGAGCTTCGAGGAGGCCAAAGAGAAGATGAGGTGAACAACTTTACTTTCAGGTTTGAATTCAACACCACAAAGATCTTTTATTGAAACACGATGTCCTGTCAGAACATGAATCCTCCAAATGTGCTCTTATTTTGAAATTCAATATTTTATCGTGACAGTTGAACCTCCAATCTGCTCCCAGCTTTTAAACTTAAAGCCAAATTTCCCAAAGTGAAATCCCAGTTTCCTCCTCGGCGTGTTCTTCTGCGTCACTTCCTGTTTCATGACTCCTCCCCCTCTCCGACAGGGAGTTTGCGAGGTTGATAAAGAGGCCGTTCTCGGTGTACTACAACCCGTACACGCAGAGCATCGACCTGCTGAAGGACACGCGCAGCATCGAGGACGTGGTGCAGGACCTGCGCAGCGACCTCACCACCGTCTGCGACGCGTTGGGGAAGATGAACACCTACATGGGCATCTGAAGCCGACGCCCACTTTTACCTGTGAGCTCTGATTGGTTGAATCGCTTCCACAGTTCTGAGCAACATGAATGTTCTCCTTTATTTACCATCTGTTACCTGATCAATGCTTCATCAATCGTTTCCTTCATCGATCATCTGTAAACAATCTGTCTGAAGGTAGGCGGAGCCAGAGGAGTTTAAAGACAGGTCACATGACTCCGTGCAGAGCCGTCTGCACACCTGACAAACAACTTCCAGAAACATGTCAGTCCGACTCTGTCTCCTAGCAACTGACCTGGACCACATCCAGACCCAGAACCACATTCAGTCCCTGTCTGTGGATCAGAGATGGTGGTTCTGGTTCTGGTTCTGGTTCTGGTTCTGGTTCTGGTTCAGAGTGGACTCTGGACATCCTGCAGATCAAATCAGTTTTACAGAACAAACACAGCAGCAGATAAAATTCATTTAAATCAAGTTAAACTCCAAATAAAGTTCCTTCACTTTGAATCCCACAATGCACTGGGACATGAATCATGTTCCATAGAACACACACACACACACACACACACACACACACACACACACACACACACACACACACACACACACACACACACACACACACACACACACACACACACACACACACACACACACACAGACGAGGGTGATCGAGCCACACATCCTCCTGCAGGTTGTTTTGAGTGACAGGTTCAGTGCTGACAGGTTGACCTTTGACCTTCAACACGAACACGCCCAGGTCATCTTTCAGCAGACGAACAAATGATGCTGGATTTTATTTGATTGATTGATTTATTGACTCTGAAACATGTGAGCTGCGTGTTTCTGCTTCTGTTCACGTGTGTAAATGATGAAGCATTAAAATCTGTGTTGGTCGTGCAGCACTTCCTGTGTTCACTTCTTTGTCTTCCTGAGATGTCTCGGAGCTGATTTATGAACCATAGTGACGCATCATGTTTATTAAAGATCTTCGTGTTTGTCAGAGACGTTTCTGAGCCCAAACAGGAAAACTGAACATCAATCAAACCTGGAGACTCCACTTTTCACTGGACAGGACCTGCAGCCATCAGAAGGTGAGTTCGGAGTAAAAGTATGAAGTCACATTACATGAAAATACTCAAAGTACAAATACCTCATGTGTACTCGAGTAAATCAGCACCTGCAGTTTTATTCACTGTAGTTTTTAATTTTACAAAACTCCTTTTCCGTATAAAACATCGTGAACAGAAGCTTTGCTGAAAGAATTACATCATGAAGTCCCTTTTCAAAATAAAACTGACTTTATTGCCAAAAAAATTCATAATTTCCAGTAATCAAGGCTCCGCCCCCTTCTGCTATTAGCTAACCACATCAACAGGAAGTGACGGGGTTTGTGGGAAATGTGGTCGTATGATGGAAATGAGGAACATGTTAAACGTTTTTTCCACTTCCAGCTGCAAGAAACTGAACTTTGTTTTAGTGTTAAATGAATGTGATTTAAAAAAGCATTTAAAGCTCTTATTTTGACAGCTTTGTATTATATATTAGTCATTTAAGTTCAAATATTTCAGCAGGTTTATTATCACAGGAAGTCAGCACATTTTAGTATTTAGCAAGGACATAAAAAAAAAAGATCTAAATTCTTGTCCTCAGCTGGTAGTTTGTTTCTCATTTCTGCAATTTTACTGCAAAAAAATAAAAATCATAAATACTTTTAACACAATAATCCTGAAAAGACACTGAACTCCTGGATGCACTGAAATATGTCATCAGTTTATTCCCTTCAACGCTCCCTCCACCCACCGCAGAAGCTCCGCCTCCTTCCTGCCCCGCCCACCTCACCTGCAGCCACTCTCTGATCAGCAGATCACAAAGTGTTCGTCCGTCTGTTGCTGTAAACACGGGATGTAAATAATGTCATAAAAGCGTCATTCGTTCGCCAACAACGAGTGCTTCCCGATGCTGTGTTGCCGCGGCAGCAGACGAGTTCAAGTTCAGGAGCTGTGACAGTTTGATTTACTGGAAAATATCTACTTTATTCTCAACATTAAAAAAAAAGAAGAAAAGTTCCTCCTTCTTCATGTCAGGTCGAATATCTCGATGACCTCCACGCGTCCGTCCTCCATCACCGTCTCCTGCAGCCGAGGTCGAGTCAGCCGCGTCCACAGCTGCTGCTTCAGTTCCAGGACCTGACACACGTAGTCCTGCAACGACCAATCAGAGCGGTCAGACGTGACGAAAAAAAACGCCGAGCTCGGCTCATCGCGAGCGTCTCACCGAGGGTTTGGACGAAGACAGAGCGGCGAGGACGGACGGCTGCAACACCGAGCTGTAGACGGCTCGGTACTGCTCCACGCTCAGACCGTGGATCAGAACGCCGTCCTCCGAGGGCCCGTCCTCTCCTCCGGGTCCGTCCGTCCCACGTCTCCTCTGTGGGACACGAACACAACACGTCTCTGCTTCACATCTTTTAATTGGACGGAGGATCCGTCTCCAAAAAACTCTTCACATTTCAAAGAGGATGTTCCTGTTTCTGTGAGACCACAGTGTCATCTGCAAACGTAGAGTGGCTGCGGTGCATTGTGGGTAATGTAGGCAGCAGGTTTATCTTTGATTTTCTGTCCATTGTGAGTCTGATATTTCTCCACGTAAATTCCAGTTCACTCGTTGTGAATATCGACTGATTAGATTAGATTCACGTCTTTGGATGTTTAACTGACCTGCTGTTAAAACAACTAAAAAACACAAGATAAATGATGTTTGATTAGAAGTTCCCATTTTAAATAAATTAATTTATGTTTCCAGGAATAACAGAGAGTAAAATAACACGAAGGAACTCTGAAAAAAAAATGATGTTAGGATTTTTTTAAACTGTCCTCAAGTGAATCTGCAGGACTGAAGTGATGAAGATGAAGATGATGAAGATGATAATGATGATGATGATGATGATCTGACCTGAGCTGCGCAGGACTTCGGTTGGAGGCGGCAGGCGGCTGCGGAAGTCGAGGACTCGCCACCCGGCTGCTGAAAACTGAGCGTATTTTTCTGTGAAGAGAAACGATCATAAAGTTTGAACAGAACCCGACCTGCAGAGATCGGTTTGGATCAGTACCGATCAGTACCGATCCATACTTATCAATACTGATCGGCCTGTGCACGGGCTGCTTCTGTCCACCCGGTGGTGCTCCTGCAGACACGTCTCAGCGCGTTGTTCCCTTCCACCACCAGGTGTCGCCAGCATGCACATTATTTCAATATTGCTGGAGGATGATTGACAGCTCGATAAAACCTACAAAACTTTTCTTACCTTCATGTGGTGCTGCTTCGTCTCTCTGACACTGTGATTGCAGCTCGCTGCAGTTTATTAGATTTTATTTTGAAAAAAAAACCCAAATAAAAACATTCTGAACTTTTCAGTTCTAGAAACCCTCCAAAATAAAAGGTGTGAGCAGACTTCAGAATAAAAGCTTTGGCTCTGTGAGGAAACATGACCTCAGGTCAATGTTAAACTAAAGGGCCACAGATGCACCATGGGAGATGTAGTTTAAACAGTTTATACTGTTTTTCTATATTTTCTTTACACCAACAAACAAAGATTGAAGCTGTTCCTGCTTCTTGCTGCTCCTGGTTTAAAACCAGTGGCCTGCCCCAGTGCATGCTGGTCCTCCACCTGCTGCACCAAATATCAACCATCCATCCATCCATCATCTCTACCTGCTTCATCCTGCTGCACCAGCAGGGGGCGACAGAGGACAGGCTGTAAACACATCATCATCATCATCATCATCAGGCTGTTGACCCTCACAGGTCGAAGCTGCAGCAGCTGCTTCAACTTATTTATATTGAGAGCGGTGGTTCCCAACATCAGGGTCGGGCCCCTCGAATGGTCACCAGATGATTATGAAGGGCACTCACAACTGGTTTTAGTTTCTTTTGAAATCATTTTCATCATCACTTTAATGTCAACTCTCTGCTTTAAAAAAAATATGTATATATTTTTATGTTGATTTAATCTTCATTCTGTTTTTTATTTGATTCTCTGATTTTCGCACGTGTTTTTCTAACATGAGAATTTCTCCTCAGGGATCAATAAAGTTGGATTTCATGTGCTCACAGCATCTTTAATCAATAACATTTCTTTAAAAAAAAAGGTAAGTGGCTGTGCACTGACCCAAAACAATATTTAAGCTGTTAAAAATGTTTCAAACTGTCTTAAAAATCTGTTGTTAAAATGTATTGATTGCATTTTCATTGACTGACTCAAAGGGAGGTCATCAATAAAAAGTGTTTAAACTCTGCAGTGTCAATAAAACTGATTTTTATCGTCCGGTCTGCGGGCCTTTATTGTGAAGGTCAGCCGTGTGAACATCCGGTGTCTTCCTGCTCCTCTGTCGGAACTTGACGCGCCATCTTTGTCCGCCGCCTCGCCCGGACAACACCAACTCACTTCGGCTCTCTGCCCGCAACTTTGGGCGTTTTCCCTCCCGCCGCTGAGCTCCGCCTCCGCCGGGGAAACAGCGGCTCCCCGCCCCCGAGCCTCCGGCACCGGCACCGGTTAGTGTTTTTCTGGAGGAGCAGCGCCGGAGGAGCGGACTTTCCGACGGAACCGGAGAACTCCCGCCGACTGCGTCCATGCTGAGCCGCACACAGGTGAGTGGAGGCGGGGGAGGGGAGGCACCCGACCCGACCTGTCCCGACCCGTCCCGTCCCGTCCCGACCTGTCCCGTTCCGACCTGTCCCGTCCCGACCCGACCCGTCCCGTCCCGACCTGACCCGACCCGACCCGACCCGTCCCGACCCGTCCCGTCCCGACCCGTCCCGTCCCGTCCCGTCCCGTCCCGACCTGACCCGACCCGACCCGTCCCGACCCGACCCGACCCGTCCCGTCCCGTCCCGTCCCGACCCGACCCGACCCGTCCCGTCCCGTCCCGACCCGACCCGTCCCGTCCCGTCCCGACCCGACCCGTCCCGTCCCGACCCGTCCCGTCCCGTCCCGACCCGTCCCGTCCCGACCCGTCCCGCGGGTCCCGGTTCGGTTTGTTCGGTCTGAGCCGGTTTCTTATGAACTCTGCTGGATTTTATGGAGGACCAGTCACATCCTGACACCCATTACGGGTCAGGTTGTTCTGTTTCCCGCCGCTGGGTCCGTGAAAGAGTCCGAGCGGCCTTTCGGATGGTCCGGGTCACTCAGGTGTTCATGTTCTCTTCTGTTCACCTGAAGCTGGAGCCCAGAAACATCTTTGGTTTTGGGCCGTCAGAGATCCTTGAAATGCTTCGGTGACGTTCACGTGTTGCGTCATCGTGCAAGACGGAAGACGTCACTCAGGTCAGAAAACACCAGCTGGGTTTTCTTTGTGTCACCGTGAATTCGTCCCCCAGCGTCGGACTGTCAACACCGAGTTCCACCGGGACCTTCCGAGGTTCTGTTCTGGTTCTGACTTCTTTTCTGTAGTCTTCAGGTCAGTCTGGTTTTGTGCTTCTTGTTTTGATTTTGAAATGACTCACCCCACCTGTTGGCCCCGCCCCCGTGTTTAGTTTCACCTGTCTCTTGTTGTCCTTCCCTCCCTGCTTGTATGTTAGTCTGTGCTCCTCTTATTCTTCCCTTCTTTTGTCGGTTGTTTTCAGTTACCTGTCTATCGCTGCGTCTTTAAAAAAAACAAAAAAACGAAGAACAGCAAAACAACTTCTCTGTGGCGCCATGGCAACAGGGTTCTCCAAATACGACAACGCACCCCGCTCACGATGGAGGAGAGGGAACCAGTTGGAAATCACTGCGTGGGCTCAGGAACGCTTGGTGACATCACAAATGTTCACGTACCAGTGGTCAGAACGGGACGACTCTTGGAATACTTTTTATTATTATTATTATTATTATTATGATTATTATGATTATAATAGCTTCCTCCTGCTGTAGGTGTAAATCTATCGGATACATTCGGGAGGTATTGTGTGGAGATGAAGTGGTTCTGATTGGGTCGCTGGTTTGGTTGCTACAGGTCGTCTGTTGTAAGAGGAAACAGCAGCTGTTGTGATTCTGCCTCCACGGAGGTCACACCTGCTGCTGTGGACAGGTGAGTCAGAGGGGGAGGAGCCACACTGACAATAAAGACTTCACTCTTTATCCTTTTGTAGTTGTTATGTTGTCGGTGGGAAACGCTCTCGTCCGTTGGTTCCTTTAGTCACCGAGTGTTCGTGAAGAGTCTCTGGTTGCCGTGACGTTTGTTGACGTGGAGACAGACTCGTGTTTCTTCCTGAGGATTCAGAGTTTAAAGATCTGCGCAGCTCTTCTGTCAGTAGATCAGAGAGCCGATCCTCCATCAGAAATCACACCTGTCACCCCGAAGGGGAGGAGGAGGAGAGGGAGGAGGGGGGGGAGGAGGAGGAGAGGGAGGAGGGGGTGGAGGGGGAGGGGGAGGAGGAGGAGGAGGGGGAGGAGGTTCATCTGCTGCTCCGACTCCTCTTGTCAGAGAGCAGTTCAATGAGCTGCTCTGTGATCACACTGAATTATTTCTCTCCTCGCAGCTATAAATAGCCGACCATCCTGAGAACAGCTGCTGCGTCCTGCCGTACTTGTGAGGACCGTGTTCCCCCAAACCCTCAGCGTGACCCGCCGGACCGCCTGAACCGAGCCAAGGCCTGCATTTAGAGCTCCGTGGATACGAGACCCCCGGGACCAGACAGGAAGTGGACCCGCCGCATCAACACAGAGGATCCGCTCATCGATCCGTTTGTTCTGACTGGATGGGTTCATGTTTCAGTCGTTGAAGTCGTGGCTCCTCCCCCTCCTCTCTGCAGCTCAACCAATCATCAACCATCAGTGAGGTCATCAACCAGCAGTGATGTCATCAACCATCAGTGATGTCATCGTTGGTTCATGAACGTTATGAATCCTCCAGTTCAGATTCTGTCCGTCACCATCTTGTTAGTTCGGAGCGGTTCGGAGCAGGAAGTGACCATATTTGGACGAGCTGGGGGAGGAGCCAGCGGTGGATCTGACTGATCTGATTGGAAACCTGACGATACTACGTCCCGCCCACCGATAGCTGTAACCTGACTGCACCACAGGCCTGTCAATCAAACAGACACGCCCCCAAAAACAGGTCTTCTTGAATCTTCTTTTCTAATGAATGAGGGATTATTTTCAGATGGACCTCGTTTTCTGTAGTTTCCTGTAGTTTTCTGTCATTTATTGTATTTCCTGTAGTATCTTGTAGTTTCCAGTAGTTTATTGTAGTTTATTGTAGTTTCCTGTAGTTTTCTGTAGTTTCCAGTTGTTTCCAGTAGTTTTCTGTAGTTTATTGTAGTTTTCTGTAGTTTCCAGTATTTTCTGTAGTGTCCAGTAGTTTTCTGTAGTTTATTGTAGTTTTCTGTAGTTTATTGTAGTTTTCTGTAGTTTATTGTAGTTTTCTGTAGTTTCCAGTATTTTCTGTAGTGTCCAGTAGTTTTCTGTAGTTTATTGTAGCTTCCAGTATTTTCCGTAGTTTCCAGTAGTTTCCTGTAGTTTATTGTAGTTTTCTGTAGTTTATTGTAGTTTTCTGTAGTTTCCAGTTGTTTCCAGTAGTTTATTGTAGTTTTCTGTAGTTTCCAGTAGTTTCCAGTTGTTTCCAGTAGTTTTCTGTAGTTTATTGTAGTTTTCTGTAGTTTCCAGTATTTTCTGTAGTGTCCAGTAGTTTCCTGTAGTTTATTGTAGTTTTCTGTAGTTTATTGTAGTTTTCTGTAGTTTCCAGTAGTTTTCTGTAGTTTCCAGTAGTTTTCTATAGTTTATTGTAGTTTTCTGTAGTTTCCAGTATTTTCTGTAGTGTCCAGTAGTTTTCTGTAGTTTTCTGTTGGCGGCTCCAGCTGACTCGGCGTGTTGATGAGGACGCAGGGGGAAGGTGTGTTCGTGGACTTGGTGTGTGATGGAGGGCGTTTGTCACGTGTGTCACAGCTGTTTGTCTGCAGCTCCTTGGACGAGGCTGCAGACGGATGTCGATCGTCTCCATCTGTTGTCTCAGCTGACCAAAGAGACTCTGAAACCAGATCCTCCTGCGGGATCACACGTGTCCTCGCTCCCACGGCTCCTCTATAAATACCAGTCACACAGACCTCATGACATCATCGTCACCTCACAGCGAACACAGTTCAGAAGCCGCCCGAGAATCTGTCTGATTTTAACTTTCCTTCCTTGATCAGAACTCCCATGATGCACTGCAGACCGGAGCGGCTAACGCACGGTTCTGCTGCTTTAAAAGGGAACGCTCCACTAAATGAACCAAGACAGAAGGTTCTGAATCCATGTTCTGAAAACGCTGCTTATTCAGGGATGTGACAGCCTGATTCAGGTGCATTAAAGGGACAGCGCATGGATTTATGCAGCAGAAGACTCGGAGACAAGACGCTTACAAACTATCGATCTGCAGTGACGTGAGGCGGCCAGCTGGAGACAAGAAGTCTCACTCTGTTAGAAATGTGGGATCCTCCAGAAACACAGCAGAGACGCCTCCTCAGCTCCTTTCTTAGTGTCCAACATGGCCGCCATGTCCTCGCTGCTTCCTGCGCTTTATTTTTCCTCCTTCAGTCCACAACAACCAGGAGGCCTCGTGTGTGTGTGTGTGTGTGTGTGTGTGTGTGTGTGTGTGTGTGTGTGTGTGTGTGTGTGTGTGTGTGTGTGTGTGTGTCTCACCTGCTGTTTGACTGCACTCCAGAGGAACAGATGTTCCCGCTCGGCCTCATGGGAGCACGAAGTGTGCAGTCAGCAGGAGAGATGAAGAGTAAACACACACACACACACACACACACACACACACACACACACACACACACACACACACACACACACACACACACACACACACACACACACACACACACAGGTCTCACCCTCCTGTCTGTCCCCTCGGACCTGAACCAAGTCTCACCCTCCTGTCTGTCCCCTCGGACCTGAACCAGGTCTCACCCTCCTGTCTGTCCCCTCGGACCTGAACCAAGTCTCACCCTCCTGTCTGTCCCCTCGGACCTGAACCAAGTCTCACCCTCCTGTCTGTCCCCTCAGACTGTGCGGTCTCGGCTGGTCCGGGATGACCCCGGTGGACTTTAGGCTGCAGGACCGGAGGAGGCTGCTGAGTGCGGTGATGAGGTCTCCGTGCTCTCTGTGGTTGCTGCTGCCGCTGGGAGCCGGATGTCTGCTGCTGCTGGTCCACCTGCAGGACCTCACCGAGACCGACCTGCTGCAGACCCCAGGTCAGTGCTGCTGGGGGGTGGGGGGGTGGGTGGAGAGGGGTGGAGGGGGGGACAGCGCTCATGATATTAAAAGTGTTTGTTAGAAAATTTGACCCCGAAGATTGCGGAGATTAAAACTGTCCCTCAGTCTGAGGTCTCTGCAGGACGTTTAGATCCGCTGACCTCTGACCTTCCTCCAGCTGCAGCCAGCAGGTAATCAGGAGGCGGAGTCTCTGCAGACATCTTCCTCTGCAGCAGGTCGCGTCCCGTCTACAGGACATCGGCGGGTCACATGTCCCCTGAATATTAAAAGACTCATTCAGTGCTGATGTCATGGTAACGAGAGGGACCGTAAGGTCGCCGCCATCCTCTTCCTCCTCTTCCTCTGCGACCATCACAGAGTCGCTGCTGTCTGAGGACACCCACAAGGAACCGCAGGACACAGAGGAGCTTTGAGGCGCCTCCTCCCACCTCCTGCAGCGAGCTGCATGTGTGGCCTTGAGAATCACACGACCTCTGACCTCTGACCTCAGCCACTGTGGGACTGACTGCTGGGAATTCAGTTCTAATCTGAAGGATTCTTTGTGCCGCTGAAGTATGTCGGCTAACAGAGAGCTAACACCGAGCTAACACCGAGCTAACACAGAGCTAACAGAGAGCTAACACAGAGCTAACAGAGAGCTAACACAGAGCTAACAGAGAGCTAACACCGAGCTAACAGAGAGCTAACACAGAGCTAACACAGAGCTAACAGAGAGCTAACACAGAGCTAACAGAGAGCTAACACCGAGCTAACAGAGAGCTAACACAGAGCTAACAGAGAGCTAACACAGAGCTAACAGAGAGCTAACAGAGAGCTAACAGAGAGCTAACACAGAGCTAACAGAGAGCTAACAGAGAGCTAACACCGAGCTAACACCGAGTCCATGATACAGGAAGCATGTTGCTGCACCTCCTCAGATGAGCTCATGGAGGTGCTGCTCTGACCTCGCAGTGGTCCATCAGAGAGCTGCAGGTCACAGTAGAAGCTTCTGTAACCGTGCTGCTCACCTCCGACACACCGAGGCCTCAAATCACTTCACATCCTCCGGTTCAGGTCTTCATCCTTCATCCTTCCTCTCTCCTCGCTGTGTCTCCTTCCTGCAGACGTGTCGTCACAGAGGATAAAACACCTCAAGTACTCGGTGTGGTCCCGATCTCGTCCTGAACTCATCACCTCCTCTCCCTCTCCATCTTTTATTAATGGTGGTTTATGAATATTTGACTGGAAGAAGCTTTCACAGCCTCAACACCACTTTATTTATTCAGAGATCTCTGACATCAGAAACTGAGAACAAGATCACAACAATGAAACACTGAGGTCACTCAGATCTTCTTTATTTATAAACTCCGTTTTTCTTACAGACGTGTTTCACTTTTTTATGTCTCAGAGAGATTGATTGATTATTGGAGACGATAATCAGCAGATTATTCTGTGAAGTTATTGATGATCAGCTGCAGTATTTAGTTTTCCTTCCTTGGACGGTGATGAAGCGGCGTGGAGCTGCTTTTGTCCTCGCCATCGTTACTGCTCTACATTCCCGGGTCACCTCAGCTGAGGCTGAGCAGCTGCTGAGCTCGGCAGAACAGAGGCAGGCTGGGTAATTAATTAGACTCCCGTGGGAGCGGGAGGCGGCGTCACCGGTACCGGGTCGGCAGGCCGTAAACACACCTGGACGACCTGCTGCTGAAGGTAGCAGTTTTTAAACTCGCTGAGGCAGACAGGAAGTCAGGAGCACAACGAGACGCTTCAACAACAACACAACAACAACAACAACAACACAACAACACAACGGGGAAACTGTAATGAAAACATGAAATGTCAACAAAAGTTGTTTCAGTGTGATTTTCTTGCCTGTTTTTTTTATTTTTTTTATGTCGTCATAGCGACAGATCCTCAGATCATCACACCTGTTAATTTAATGATAAAAACATACATCTGATTAATTGATTGTAAAACTGTCCTGGCTCCGCCCCCCTCTGTCTGATTGACAGGTGATTGTGTGTCCAGGTGTGTCACCTCTGATCTGTCTGCTGTGTTTCAGGTGTCCAGGTGTTGACGGCTTCCCGTTGGCCAGTGAAGGTGAGATCAGCTGGAGGACAGCGACACCTGCTGGACTCTCACAGCATCACATCACCTGCTGCATCATCATCATCATTTTATCTGTACAAGTCGAGTCAATTTCACAATAAAAGCCTCACACAGACAAACATGAACACAGTGAGAACATGTTCAGACAGGAAGTTTACAGCAGTTTCACAATAAAAGTCTCAGACACATAAAGATCATCTGGAGTAAATCAAATGAGAATAAAAACAATAGAAACAGATCAAGTAACAACAACCTGCCGGACTGATGGTCTGCTGCAACATCTTCCACATCTGATCAATATGATCAATAATCTTCACCTTGATCAGCTGTGTGTGTGTGTGTGTGTGTGTGTGTGTGTGTGTGTGTGTGTGTGTGTGTGTGTGTGTGTGTGTGTGTGTGTGTGTGTGCATTCACCTGCTGATGAGGACAAACCATCAAACCATGAGCGTCTCCATGGAGATACTTAAACTGTGTGTGTGTTGCAGAATGCAGCTGGTGACATCGCTGCAGGACAGTTGGACGTGTCTCTGTCTGTCTCGCTGTTGTCGAAGCCGCCGGTGACCAAACGTCACAGGAAGCTGCTGAAGAGCATCTCTGCAGCCTCCAGCGCCCCCGCAGGTGGAGAGGAGGCGCTGCAGCAGCTGGCGAGGACGCAGGAGTCGCGGCGCCGCCTACTGACCGACATCTGCTCCAAATACCAGGCGGGCGGCGGCGAGCAGCTGGTGTCCCAGCGGCAGGTGTCGCGGGTCTACGTAGAGGACCGGTCCCGGCTGCTGTACTGCGAGGTGCCTAAAGCCGGCTGCTCCAACTGGAAGCGCGTGCTGATGGTTCTTGGCGGCAGCGCCACCTCCACCAGAGACATTCCTCACGATGCGGCGCATTACGCCAACCACCTGCGGCGGCTGGAGAGCTACGACGACGCCGGCATCGCCGAGCGGCTGCGCTCCTACAACAAAGTTCTGTTTGTGCGGGAGCCCTTCGAGCGCCTGGTGTCGGCGTTCCGGGACAAGTTCGAGAGTCCGAACTCGTACTACCACCCCGTGTTCGGACGCCCCATCATCTCCCGGTACCGCGCCAACGCCACGCGCGCCGCGCTGCGCACCGGCGCCGGCGTCACCTTCAGGGAGTTCGTCCAGTACCTGCTGGACGTGCGGCGGCCGGTGGGGATGGACATCCACTGGCAGCCGGTCAGCCAGCTGTGTAACCCCTGCCTCCTGCGCTACACCTTCATCGGCAAGTTCGAGCGGCTGCAGCAAGAAGCCGACTTCCTGCTGCGCAGCGTCGCGGCGCCGCCCAACCTCACGTTCCCCGAGTTCAAAGACAGGAACCCGCTGGCAGAACGGACCTCCTCCAGAATCACCCAGAAGTACTTCTCTCTGCTGAACGCCACCGAGAGGCAGAAGGCCTTCGACTTCTACTACATGGACTACCTGATGTTCGACTACCCCAAACCTTTCCAGGACCTGCACTGAGCCGGGTCAGGACCTGGACCGGGCTCAGCAGGAGAACCGGTGTTTCTGTGGGTTTGGATTTCCCCTCCAGTCATGTTGAACGCGTCGGACTTCCAGATGTTTCGTGGTTTTCAGTCAGCTGTTTCGGAGGAAACGGGATCCGATCTCTGAAGTGGATCCGGTCTCTGGTCCGGATTTGGACCTGCGGGCTCTCAGACCGTCTCGGCCTCCGACAAGCAGCTCCAACGACTTCCGTGAAGTGCGTTGGTTTCTCTGAGATGAGGTCGGACCAGGGAGGTCAGAGGTCAGGACCAGGGAGGTCAGAGGTCAGGACCGGCTCGGTCCTTCCCGCTCGGATGCCTTAACACTGCCCTCTCACCTGATGCATTATGTTGCCGTGACGACAATAAATAAACCTCTTTTAATAACCGATGTTTAGTCGTGTTTCAGACGTGTTCATGTTGCTCGGTCTCTCAGCAGGCTGCAGTTCACAGTCTGACCACACGGGGGCAGCGTTGTCTCTGTTCCACTCATCAGTCCACTGCACGGCCAGAAGCTTAAGTTTAACTACAATATTTGATATTTATTGAAAATTAAAATGAAACATTTTACATTTGATATTTTAAATCTCATGAATACTATGAATTAAATATTAAAATGTAACATTTTTATATCTAAATTAAATACATGAATGCTGATGTTCTGACAGATTTTATTTTGAAGAGACTTCTTCCTGTTTTAGAGCATTTATCCATAAATCTGAGTTATTATGAGATAAATCCTTCAAAGAAAACAGAAAACAGAGAAGCTTCGTTCGTCTGCAGCTGAAACAGGTTTATAGTGTCTTCATCTTCATCTTCTTCATCTTCTCCTCTGGTCTAAGTCCGTTCATGTGGTGGATCATTAACTTTTTTATGGGACTGTATCAGATTGCTTGACAATAAAATGTGTCACTACTGTTTACTAAGTGTTGAAAGAAGAAGCAGAATTAGACTTCGGACAGCTTGTGTTTCAGATGAGGACGGCTGCAGTTGGACCTGAGCAGACGGAGGTTCTGCAGACCAGCAGGTGAGAGCCGAACACTTCACATCTGATGTGTTTTTTAAACTCAAATGTAAAACGTCTTCATTTCATGGACGTTGCAGGTGCAGAAGTTTTCAGGGAGACGTCGGAGCTTCAGAGTGAACAACGAGACGGAGAGCGACGCGCTGTTGACTCTGATTCTGGTTTATAAGAAGGTATTTTTGTGTCTTTATTATGCAGCAAAAAAACCTTTTCATTGCAAATTTCTCGCATTGCAATCAAAAATCAAGTTTGGAAGTAATTTAATGCCATAAACCGAGAAAATTGATAAGAAGCAGCGATTTAAGTCCGAGGGAGACTTTTGAGAGAGAATACTTCAGTATTTGATTGTCAAAATAAAAAGATCAGCTGTCGATGACCTGCGGCAGTAATGTTCCCCCATAACTATCAAAAAGAGGAACCATCGACGTAAACAATCTAACTGAGGAACAGGTTGAGTTCTGGGTAAAATAATGAAAGCTGCTCGTATGTTGGCAGGTGATGTGTTCAGGTGTTTCGGTTATTTCCAGCAGGCTCAGAGCGGCAGAGTGAGACGTCACCACTCTGCTGAAGTTTAAGGACGTTTTAATTCAATTTAACTCCGCAGCACATTTACTGAGTGAAGTCAAACAATTATCAGCTGCTAAAAGTTGAGTTGCTCCACTTGCTGCTTTCCTTCTGCTCCACAAGTCGAAGGTAAATCATTTACTTTCTACTCTTTTACATGTCGGAGGGGAAACTTGTACTTTGTACTCCACCACATTTATATGAACACTTTATTTCCTCTTCAGATGATAAACATGATAAAGATGATAAAGATTTGACTCAGCGAGGCTTCAGTCTTATGATTCAGTAAAATGTCATTAAAGTACAAAGAAAAAGTACCAAACTTTTGTACTTTTACTTCAGTGAAGGATCTGAGTAGTTCCTCCAACCTCTGCGTTATTCTCACCAACATTTCCACTTTTTAAGAACAACAACATTTAACTAGAAGTCAACAGAACCAAAGAAAACATTGTAATCCTTGAACTGCAGTACCACTGAGGCCACTAGGGGTCGTCTCCATAGACTCCCATTCAAACAGCATCTCTCCTGAAACACAAAGTCTTTTAAAGTTTCTTTTTGTGTCGAGGCTCCGTCGGCCAGTCAGGACCCGCCTGTCCCCTCACAGGTCCACTGATGAGTCTGTTTCTGTCCTCAGAGTGTCTCTGGTCTCCGTCCGTGTTGGACAACAGACGGAGAAACTTTCACCCCGAACAGTGGAGAAGTCTGCTCATCGCTCCGCAGAGGAAAACACATCGACACGTCCGGACTGGACGGAAACTCCACAAGATGGCCTCAGGACAAGGAACAAGAACAAGAAGATCCAGCATCGATCTGCCACCGGAGTTTTCTGAATTTAATGACGAACTTAAAACAGACGTCGATTCATTCACTGAACTGTTTGACAGCAGTGAACCAGAGATGAGACGGATTGTTGCAGATTTTCAGAGGATTTCTGCAAAAGTACAAAAAATGCAGAGAATTGAAAACACAACCAGAACAGTTGGATTTGGAGTTGCAGGAATATTTGGAGTCTTAGCAGCTCTGTTCACTGGAGGTTTGAGTTTACTTGCTGTTGCTGCTGTTGCTGCTGGTGTTGTTGTTGTTGCTCTAATTATATACAAAAGACTGAAAGAGAATGGAAGTATGAAGAAGGTAGAAGAATGGGGGAAAGACTTCATGAAGCTTGTTGAACCACTGAAGAAGAAACTGGAAGGAATTCAGACGACGTGTAAACAGTTGGAGGAATCTGTTGATGGAGCTGAAAACACTCTGAAAGATGTGGAGCAGCGGAAGAAGATCCTCAGACGAGTGTCTGAACTGAGGAAGAAGAGTCGAGGAGCTTTGGTTTTAGCTGTAGCGGGGATGGGGGTGATAAATGAGGCGATGATGCTCGTTATGGGTGTTTTCAACTTGTATCTGAGCCCTGAACAGGACCAGAAGCTGAGAGAGTCCATCATCCAGTCAGCTGATCAGTATGAGAAGGTTGTTGATGAGTTCAAGAGGATGAGGAGGGAACTCAGAGACCTTACAGGAAGTTCATCATCACAGGCTGTTGAGGAAAGAAACCAGTCAAGGTCCTGATCTAGAGTTCACTGGAGTTGGTGTTGTAATAGATGAGCTTTCTACAGTATGAAGGTGATCATGGACCAACACAGAGTGATGTCTGAGAAGGTGAGCCGACCCGGAGCGCTGACACTGACAGGATGGAAATGATGACCTCATCACCTTATTCACATGTGGTTTCATTTGAAGCTTGAGAATGTGAATTTCACATAAAATAATGTTTGAGACAGAATGTACATATTGTAAAATATATATATATATATATATATAAGTGTCGGGGGGGAAACTATAGATGAACACGTGAAACTATAAATGAACACATGAAACTAAATAAACACATGAAATGTCAACAGAAGTTGTTTCAGTGTGATTTTCTTGCCTATTTTGTTGGTTATCTATTTTGTTTTTTATGTCGTCATAGCGACAGAGAACCTCAGATCATCACACCTGTTATTTTAACCTGATAATCCATAAATCTGATTAATTGATTGTAAAACTGTCCTGGCTCCGCCCCCCTCTGTCTGATTGACAGGTGATTGTGGGACATTTGATGCAGAGCTGGTTAACATGTTGCTCCACCCACCGGAAGGAGCAGCAGTGTGTGTGTGTGTGTGTGTGTGTGTGTGTGTGTGTGTGTGTTTCATCAGGTTGAAGATCCTCATTGTGTATTTTTGTAACTTTGGTTTCGACCTGATGGAGGTTCTCAGACCGTCTCGGCCTCCGACGAGCAGCTCCAACGACTTCCGTGAAGTGCGTTGGTTTCTCTGAGATGAGGTCGGACCCGGGAGGTCGGAGGTCAGGACCAGGGAGGTCAGAGGTCAGGACCAGGGAGGTCAGAGGTCAGGACCAGGGAGGTCAGAGGTCAGAGGTCAGGACCAGGGAGGTCAGAGGTCAGGACCAGGGAGGTCAGAGGTCAGGACCAGCTCGGCTCGGTCCTTCCCGCTCGGATGCCTTAACACTGCCCTCTCACCTGATGCATTATGTTGCCGTGACGACAATAAATAAACCTCTTTTAATAACCGATGTTTAGTCGTGTTTCAGACGTGTTCATGTTGCTCGGTCTCTCAGCAGGCTGCAGTTCACAGTCTGACCACACGGGGGCAGCGTTGTCTCTGTTCCACTCATCAGTCCACTGCACGGCCAGAAGCTTAAGTTTAACTACAATATTTGATATTTATTGAAAATTAAAATGAAACATTTTACATTTGATATTTTAAATCTCATGAATACTATGAATTAAATATTAAAATGTAACATTTTTATATCTAAATTAAATACATGAATGCTGATGTTCTGACAGATTTTATTTTGAAGAGACTTCTTCCTGTTTTAGAGCATTTATCCATAAATCTGAGTTATTATGAGATAAATCCTTCAAAGAAAACAGAAAACAGAGAAGCTTCGTTCGTCTGCAGCTGAAACAGGTTTATAGTGTCTTCATCTTCATCTTCTTCATCGTCTCCTCTGGGGGGAGTCGTGTTTGTGTGGTGGATCATTAATCTTTTTAATGGGACTGTATCAGATTGCTTGACAATAAAATGTGTCACTACTGTTTACTAAGTGTTGAAAGAAGAAGCAGAATTAGACTTCGGACAGCTTGTGTTTCAGATGAGGATGGCTGCAGTTGGACCTGAGCAGACGGAGGTTCTGCAGACCAGCAGGTGAGAACCGAACACTTCACATCTGATGTGTTTTTTAAACTCAAATGTAAAACGTCTTCATTTCATGGACGTTGCAGGTGCAGAAGTTTTCAGGGAGACGTCGGAGCTTCAGAGTGAACAACGAGACGGAGAGCGACGCGCTGTTGACTGATTCTGGTTTATAAGAAGGTATTTTTGTGTCTTTATTATGCAGCAAAAAAACCTTTTCATTGCAAATTTCTCGCATTGCAATCAAAAATCAAGTTTGGAAGTAATTTAATGCCATAAACCGAGAAAATTGATAAGAAGCAGCGATTTAAGTCCGAGGGAGACTTTTGAGAGAGAATACTTCAGTATTTGATTGTCAAAATAAAAAGATCAGCTGTCGATGACCTGCGGCAGTAATGTTCCCCCATAACTATCAAAAAGAGGAACCATCGACGTAAACAATCTAACTGAGGAACAGGTTGAGTTCTGGGTAAAATAATGAAAGCTGCTCGTATGTTGGCAGGTGATGTGTTCAGGTGTTTCGGTTATTTCCAGCAGGCTCAGAGCGGCAGAGTGAGACGTCACCACTCTGCTGAAGTTTAAGGACGTTTTAATTCAATTTAACTCCGCAGCACATTTACTGAGTGAAGTCAAACAATTATCAGCTGCTAAAAGTTGAGTTGCTCCACTTGCTGCTTTCCTTCTGCTCCACAAGTCGAAGGTAAATCATTTACTTTCTACTCTTTTACATGTCGGAGGGGAAACTTGTACTTTGTACTCCACCACATTTATATGAACACTTTATTTCCTCTTCAGATGATAAACATGATAAAGATGATAAAGATTTGACTCAGCGAGGCTTCAGTCTTATGATCCAGTAAAATGTCATTAAAGTACAAAGAAAAAGTACCAAACTTTTGTACTTTTACTTCAGTGAAGGATCTGAGTAGTTCCTCCAACCTCTGCGTTATTCTCACCAACATTTCCACTTTTTAAGAACAACAACATTTAACTAGAAGTCAACAGAACCAAAGAAAACATTGTAATCCTTGAACTGCAGTACCACTGAGGCCACTAGGGGTCGTCTCCATAGACTCCCATTCAAACAGCATCTCTCCTGAAACACAAAGTCTTTTAAAGTTTCTTTTTGTGTCGAGGCTCCGTCGGCCAGTCAGGACCCGCCTGTCCCCTCACAGGTCCACTGATGAGTCTGTTTCTGTCCTCAGAGTGTCTCTGGTCTCCGTCCGTGTTGGACAACAGACGGAGAAACTTTCACCCCGAACAGTGGAGAAGTCTGCTCATCG
The DNA here is from genome assembly GCF_029030835.1 of Brachyistius frenatus. Lineage (NCBI taxonomy): Eukaryota > Metazoa > Chordata > Actinopteri > Embiotocidae > Brachyistius > Brachyistius frenatus. The sequence continues at coordinate 853,079 of NW_027210763.1, forward strand.
CTCCGCAGAGGAAAACACATCGACACGTCCGGACTGGACGGAAACTCCACAAGATGGGCTCAGGACAAGGAACAAGAAGAAGAAGCATCGATACGCCACCACTGTTTTCTGAATTACGTAACAAACTTAAAACAGACGTCGATTCATTCACTGAACTGTTTGACAGCAGTGAACCAGAGATGAGACGGATTGTTGCAGATTTTCAGAGGATTTCTGCAAAAGTACAAAAAATGCGGAGAGACACAGACATAGCAAGAACAATAGGAGTTGGTATTGTAGTAGTTGCAGGACTTGCAAGAGTTGGAGTCTTAGCAGCTCCGTTCACTGCAGGTGTGAGTTTAATTGTTGCTGGTGTTGTTGGTGTAGGTGGAAGTATTGGTGGTGGTGTTGTTGTTGCTGGTGCACATATTTCCAAAAAAATCATACAGAATGGAAGTATGAAGAAGGTAGAAGAATGGGGGAAAGACTTCATGAAGCTTGTTGAACCAAAGCCTTCTTCAAGTTAGCTGATCAGAGTCAGAAGGTTGTTGATGAGTTCAATAGGAAGAAGAGGGAACATGAACAATGGAGGCTGAGACCCAGTGGGTAGAGTGGGTTGCACACTAATCAGAAGGTTGGTGGTTCCTCCTGTCCACATGTCCAAGTGTCCTTGAGCAAGACACTGAAGCCTAAACTGCTCCCGATGTCGTACCATCGGTGTGTTGGAAGTCACTTTGGATAAAAGCGTCAGCTAAATGAAACGTAATAATTTATAAGAAGAATAAACAGTTGAATGTTCCCATCTGTTGATAATCACGTGCTCATAGGAGGGAGGTTCTGGTTCTAGTTCTGGTTCTGTTGGAGGGTTCTTCCTGTGGAAGAGAGTTTCTCCTTCCAGCTGTGGCTCATGTTAAACTGTTGGGTTCCTCTGTGATGTTCTGTTGGTTCTGTTAGAACTTCACTGTTAAAGAACCCTGAGAGGACCAATTCTGTTTGGTTCTGTATAAATATATATCTTATATCATCTTTATTATGTTATATTATATTCATTGTGTTATATTATATTATTTTCTATCCTTTTGCTGATTGATTGTGAAGACCATGTTTGTTTTAAAGTACAAGTTTGGTTTATTATTTTTTTCAAAATAAACTTAAAAGTCTGTTTATAGTGTCTCTGTGTGTGTGTGTGTGTGTGTGTGTGTCTCTCTCTCTCTCTGTGTGTGTGTGTGTGTGTGTGTGTGTGTGTCTCTCTCTCTCTCTCTCTCTGTGTGTGTGTGTGTGTGTCTCTCGCTCTCTGTGTGTGTGTGTGTGTGTATGTGTGTGTCTCTCTCTCTCTCTCTCTCTCTCTCTCTGTGTGTGTGTGTGTGTGTCTCTCTCTCTCTCTCTCTCTCTGTGTGTGTGTGTGTGTCTCTCTCTCTCTCTCTCTCTCTCTGTGTGTGTGTGTGTGTCTCTCTCTCTCTCTCTCTCTCTGTGTGTGTGTGTGTGTGTGTGTGTGTGTGTGTGTGTGTGTGTGTGTGTGTGTGTGTGTGTTGGCTGGAGGTGACTGTCTCTCCGTCTCTCCGGTTCCGGTTCCGGTTCCTCACAGCTCGGCTGAGTCTCGCTGTGAGGAACCGGTCTGTGTTCCGTCTTCAGCCGAGAGATGCGGAGCAGAGAGCGGCTGTGTGTGCGCAGCCTCCCGGCGCACATCTCCATCTCGCAGTGCGCAGTAATTGAAATGGCGCATTTGGCCGCGGGCTGCTGAGGGCATAATGCATGACGGGAGACGTCACCGGGCCCCGGAGCCCCGGAGGGATGTTTGATGTTGTAAAATATAAGAAATGTCGGGGAGGGGGGCGGCTGCGCAGGGCCGCACATTCACACCGCAAACTGCGCTTTGTCTGCGGGAGGAGGGCAAACTGCGCCTCATCAGCCTTCATCCCTCCGACTGGATCCGCGTCCTCCCTCTGACAGAGGAGAGCAAACCGCCCGCGTTACTGTAACCTAATCCGGGCCCCCGGGGGTCTGAAGGGCCCCGGGCTACAGCCCTCACCCAGCCCTCTTTCTTCTGCTGCTCCTGCCTCTCACACACCGGAGGACCGACGAGCAGCCGGGATCCGGAGACCTGAAGCCGCGGGACGGAGCACGCAGACGCCGCTCTCCATGTCTTCCGTGTCGGTGTCCTCTCAGGTGAGCACGCGCCGGCATGAGAACCGCACACCTGCAGCTTGGTGGCAGATTTACGGTCAAAGTTGGTCAATTTAAAACCGTAAACTCGGTATTCCGACATATTCTGTCGACGACGCGCCGTTCACAACCTCACGCCAAACTCTATTGAAAGAACGTCGGTTTTAAATCCGCGCCGGTTTCGCCAATAAATTCGTTTCCGACACAACGAAACAAGACGTGTTTGTCAATAATAGGACGCCGTCATAAATTCGGCGCTGAAGAAATGTCCCACAGCAGAATATTATTGGACAAAACCTGAGCTTTTCCTGTTAGCCCGCCGGTTGTTCTGCCATCTTCTACCTACTGCTAGGCCTCTGTGACTCGGAGCCTAAAGTGAATAATATTCTAAATAAATTGTATTTTAATGACTTTTCAGATCCGGAATTCACCAAACAGCCGCACATTATTCAGATAATATCTTAAAACAGTGAGACGACTCTTAACACCTGCTGATTAGCGTGGACACGTTAAATGCTCAGATTTTTTAATGGAGTCTGGCGAGTGGCGTTCCGTGGTAAGTGAGAGCAGCACAGACCGGGACCGGGTGTCCCCGCAGAAACCGGTCTGGTTTCTCAGACGTCCGGTTCCATTTCAGTGCGTTAACGTTAACTCACACAATAACGTGTTCATGCACGTGACCTGATTTAGAGGTCAAAGGTTGAATCTGTTTTGATGTGATTGTTATTGTCCCTGCTGCACAGTTTCATCATCAGGAACCAATGTGATTGACAGGTTTACTGACCTGTCAATCAAACGGTCCGTGCTGAATTTAATGTGACGGACAAGAGAAGACAGACAGACAGGCATATTGCCTTTCTGTCTTCTGTCTGTCTCTCTGTCCCTGGGCGGTGTGTGTCTGCAGCCTCCTGTTCACCTTTCATGCTCCAAAGCGCTGCTGTTCAGTTGGGGGTGGGGAGGGGGGGGGGGGGGGCAATTAATCCAGTGTGGCCCCCCCAGGTCATACCCCCCCTTCCCCCCACACACACACCCAACCTCTACATCTCCATGAATATCTCAGTCTGAGAGGGCTCACTGATTCTGCAGCAACAGTACAGCTGAGTACAAATACTCTGATACTACTACACACTGGTACTGCACAATACTACACACTACTAAACACAACTACACACTGGTACTACATACTACTACACACAACATTTACAGGGTGTGTGACGCTAATTAGTGAAAATCTAATGCGTTCGTACCAACCGGCGGTTTGTGTGTTTTTGTTTGTGTTTCATTATGGAAATAATAACTTTAAAGATAAAGTGGAAATGCTGCAAAAAAACACAACAACAATTATACAACAAGTAGTTCAGACTCAGAGATCTGATTGGTCAACTGTACATTCTTTGGAACATGCTGGAATCATCATTGAACCATTGAAATTCAGATAATTTGTAATGTTATCTAGTTTTTATTTGTTATAGGTCTATTGAATGTGACCCATTTGGTGAAATCGGGCCTGTTTTGGTCCTTTTATGTCGCTCCGTGTGGTTTGTCGTTGACGGAGTTCCTCAGGGTTCTACGTTTGGTCCTCTTTTCTTGTCTTTTTAGTCACTTGCTGATTTTTGTTTTGTTTTAATCACATTCATTCAACTTCTGTTTCCAGCTTCTTCAGACTGACATTTGTTTTATAGCTGCATACCGAAGCGTCTCGGTCTGTCTGCCGGTTCTGGTTCTTAAATATACTGGACCAGACGACGAGTGCGTTTTGACCTGTTGTTACCTGTGGCAGGAGGGGCGGAGCATGTCCAGGATGTCCCTGAGCCGCTCACCTGCGTCGCCCATGACCGCCCAGGGCATCCCGTCGCCCGCCCAGCTCACCAAGACCAACGCCCCCGTGCACATCGACGTGGGCGGGCACATGTACACCAGCAGCCTGGCGACGCTCACCAAGTTCCCCGAGTCCAGGTGAGACACCATGTAGGACCTGCGCAGTGAAGGATCCGGTTCGAGTCTTAGAGGATCCGGTTCAAGTCTTAGAGGATCTGGTTTGAGTGTAAAAAGTTTATAAATAAAAGGTTTTGTTTATAAATAGAAATGACGTCACCTTCAGTTTGTTTGTTTAGATCAATAAAGGAAACATGCATAATTTATTAGTTTACATTTTTCACGTTCATTCGTCAACATAAATATGAATTTGCAGCCGACTAGACTTGTTTGCAGGTTTTCTGGTTGATGAATGAGACTCGGTAGAATCAGTTTGTCCTGTTGGTGTCTGCAGGATCGGACGTCTGTTCAGCGGCACTGAGCCCATCGTGTTGGACAGCCTGAAGCAGCATTACTTCATCGACCGGGACGGAGACATCTTCCGCTACATCCTCAGCTTCCTGCGCACCTGCAAGCTGCTGCTGCCAGACGACTTCCAGGTAAGACCGCTGCTAACGGTCCAGAGTTTCTACGGTCCACGGTTTCTACGGTCGGAGGATGTTTTTATACCCTGAGGTTGTTTTTACAGTCGGATGTTGTTTTTACAGTCGCAGGTTGTTTTTACAGTCTAAGGGTATTTTTACAGTCGGGAGGGTGTTTTTACAGTCAGAAGTTGTTTTTACAGTCTGAGGATGTTTTTACAGTCGCAGGTTGTTTTTACAGTCTGAGCGTGTTTTTACAGTTGGATTTAAAAAAAATATTTTTACAGTCGGAGGGTGTTTTTACAGTTGGAAGTTGTTTTTACAGTCGCAGGTTGCTTTTTCAGTTTGAGGATGTTTTTACAGTCTGTGGTTGTTTTTACAGTTGCAGGTTGTTTTTACAGTTTGAGGGTGTTTTTACAGTCTGAGGTTGTTTTTACAGTCTGAAGTTGTTTTTACAGACAGAGGTTGTTTTTACAGTCTGAGGGTGTTTTTACAGTCTGAGGGTGTTTTACAGTCGGAGGTTGTTTTTACAGTCGGAGGTTGTTTTTACAGTATGAGGTTGTTTTTACAGTTGGAAGTTGTTTTTACGGTCTGAAGTTGTTTTTACAGTATGAGGTAGTTTTTACAGTCTGAGATTGTTTTTACAGTCTTGAGGTAGTTTTTACAGTCTGACGTTGTTTTTACGGTCTGAAGTTGTTTTTACAGTCTGACGTTGTTTTTACGGTCTGAAGTTGTTTTTACGGTAAGAGGTAGTTTTTACAGTATGAGGTAGTTTTTACAGTATGAGGTTGTTTTTACAGTCGGAGGTTGTTTTTACAGTCACAGGTTATTTTTACAGTCGCAGGTTGTTTTTTTACAGTATGAGGTTGTTTTTACAGTTGGAAGTTGTTTTTACGGTAAGAGGTAGTTTTTACAGTATGAGGTAGTTTTTACAGTATGAGGTTGTTTTTACAGTCTGAGATTGTTTTTGCAGTCTTGAGGTAGTTTTTACAGTCTGACGTTGTTTTTACGGTCTGAAGTTGTTTTTACGGTAAGAGGTAGTTTTTACAGTATGAGGTAGTTTTTACAGTATGAGGTTGTTTTTGTTTTTACAGTCACAGGTTATTTTTACAGTCGCAGGTTGTTTTTTTACAGTATGAGGTTGTTTTTACAGTTGGAAGTTGTTTTTACGGTAAGAGGTAGTTTTTACAGTATGAGGTAGTTTTTACAGTATGAGGTTGTTTTTACAGTCTGAGATTGTTTTTGCAGTCTTGAGGTAGTTTTTACAGTCTGACGTTGTTTTTACGGTCTGAAGTTGTTTTTACAGTAAGAGGTAGTTTTTGCAGTCTTGAGGTAGTTTTTACAGTCTTGAGGTAGTTTTTACAGTATGAGGTTGTTTTTACGGTCTGAAGTTGTTTTTACGGTAAGAGGTAGTTTTTGCAGTCTTGAGGTAGTTTTTACAGTCTTGAGGTAGTTTTTACAGTATGAGGTTGTTTTTACAGTCTGACGTTTTTACGGTCTGAAGTTGTTTTTACGGTAAGAGGTAGTTTTTACAGTACGAGGTAGTTTTTACAGTATGAGGTAGTTTTTACAGTCTTGAGGTAGTTTTTACAGTCTGACGTTGTTTTTACGGTCTGAAGTTGTTTTTACAGTATGAGGTAGTTTTTACAGTCTTGAGGTAGTTTTTACAGTCTTGACGTTGTTTTTACGGTCTGAAGTTGTTTTTACGGTAAGAGGTAGTTTTTACGGTAAGAGGTAGTTTTTACAGTCTTGAGGTAGTTTTTACAGTATGAGGTTGTTTTTACAGTCTGACGTTTTTACGGTCTGAAGTTGTTTTTACGGTAAGAGGTAGTTTTTACAGTACGAGGTAGTTTTTACAGTATGAGGTAGTTTTTACAGTATGAGGTAGTTTTTACAGTATGAGGTAGTTTTTGCAGTCTGAGGTTGTTTCTACAGTCGGTGGTTTCTACGTTTCTTCGTTTGGATGTTGAGTTGTTTCCGTAACGAACAGCTCACGTAAACAAAGAAGGATTTCAAACAGCCGACTTGTTTCCAGCTTCGTTCTCTTCGTTAGTCTTTTAACTGTGAACACTTTAATCAGCGCAGCGCCGCCGGCTACAGCGCAGACGAGTGTGTTTTACTAAATGACTGTGGTGTGTGTGTGTGTGTGTGTGTGTGTGTGTGTGTGTGTGTGTGTGTGTGTGTGTGTGTGTGTGTGTGTGTGTGTGTGTGTGTGTGCGCAGCTGCAGCATATTGAATCTCTCTCTTCGTCCTGCCTGCAGATAGCGAGTGTTATTCTTCTCAGGATGACTCAAACGCCCCGCGGACACGAGCCCGATTTATAAAACACATCTATACTCGCTTCCAGGGTGTGTGTGTGTGTGTGTGTGTGTGTGTGTGTGTGTGTGTGTGTGTGTGTGTGTGTGTGTGTGTGTGTTGATACAGCAGGAAGCTTCGGGCCGACAACGAGGAGATAACACGCCTCCACCTCTGTTGCAGCAGCAGAAGCTGCTCGAGTAAAAGTACGACTAAAAACAACAGAAAGATGATTCAGAGGAACAAACAGCTGCTGTTTGATGTCATGATGAAGATGACTGATGAAGACGAGTCTGGTGCTTCACTAACAGTAACCGTCTCCTCCGCAGGAGTTCCCGCAGCTGTACGAGGAGGCCCGGTTCTACCAGCTGACCCCGATGGTGCGGGAGCTGGAGCGCTGGCAGGCGGAGCGTGAGGCCCGGCGGGGGGCGGCGCCCTGCGAGTGCATGGTGGTCCGAGTGACGCCCGATCTGGGCGAGAGGATCGCGCTGAGCGGGGAGAAGGTTCTGATCGAGGAGATCTTCCCCGAGACCGGAGACGTCATGTGTAACTCTGTGAACGCCGGCTGGAACCAGGACCCGACTCACGTGATCCGCTTCCCGCTCAACGGATACTGCCGGCTGAACTCGGTGCAGGTGAGGTCGTCGCCGCCGCCGCATTTAAAGGGCCAGTACACGCGACAACTTCACATTTAAAGGGCCGGTACACGCGACAACTTCACATTTAAAGGGCCGGTACACCCGACAACATCGTGTGTGAAACTTTTAGATTTTGTCTCTATAAACAAGTTTTTGGTGTTTTTACTTCATTTTATAAAATTGTGATTCAATCATCAAAGTAAAAGTTGAACTGCAACAAATATTCAAACAAAACAAATAAATCCGAAACTAAGTTGTCCATCCGTCCCTGCAGGTCCTCGAACGTCTCTTCCAGAAGGGCTTCAGCATGAAGGCGTCGTGCGGCGGGGGCGTCGACTCGTCCCAGTTCAGTGAGTACGTCCTGTGTCGAGACCTGCGGCACGGCGGGTCCACCAGCACCACCCCGATCCGGATCAAACAGGAACCTCTGGACTAAAAATTAAAACCCACCAGCAGACTGTTTGTGTCACATCCTGCAGACAGCTCAGATCAGACCCTGGACACCCCAGAGACACCCTGGAGACCCCCTGGACACCCCGGAGACCCCCTGGACACCCCGGAGACCCCGGACTGGCTGCAGCTTCAGTCTGAGTCCGTGTGACGTGGTCTCGGGTGTAAATATTAGCGTTGAGCCTCCTGATGTCCAAGCTGGGTTTTTTTTGTAATTTAATTCTTTTTTTTTATAAAACTGCTGTTTTCAAACTGAATATTTAACACATTTGTTCACTTTGTGTCACATTTTCATTTGTACAGATAAACAGTTTAAAAACTCTTCCGATCACAACAAACACAAAGACTTCTTCATTTTCTTTATTTCATTTTTTTGCAAAGGTACAAACGACTGTAAAACTGCATTGCCTGAAATGCGTCAGATTTTAATACAGAATGTAGGAAATATAAATAGTCGCAAAAAATTGTGTCCTTCCAACAGACGGGACTCGACGTGGACGCCGACAGTTCGTCCGGCTCGGCGCCGCTTTACAAACCGAAGGCGGGAAAAAGACGTTTAAAGCGTTAAAAACCTTCGAAGTAAAAACGGAACTCTTTCTGAGACACGACAGTCGATATTCAGGAGGAGGAAGAGGAGGAAGAGGAGGAGGATGCTGCCACACACACACACAGTCTCTCTCTCTCTCTCTCTCACACACACACACAGTAAGATGACGTTCCCCGACCTTCGAAGCGTCTGAGGCCGAGCCGACCCGACGCTCTGAGCGCGCTCAGTAACGAACACACCGCGGCGTCCTGAGAGGAACGAGAACAGACGTGACGTCCGGAGCCGGATGACCCGACGGCGAGATGTCCCGGTGAAGACGGAGGCGGAGGTTTCGGGTGGAGGACTGAGGAGGACCAGGATGGGAGCGTGTAGTCCAGGTGGCGGCCTGCAGGGGGCGCCGCCTCACTTCAGCAGCGCCTTGTAGAGCAGGAGGGAGCGCGCCGTGCTGCGGTCCTGCTCCAGGCAGAAGATGAAGTCCCTGAGGTTAACTCTTGTGATCCGCTGACGGAGCTGCTGGCGGGGGGAGGCGGAGGAGGCGGAGCCTGAGCCCGAGCCTGAAGCCACCTGAGGGAGGGGAGGAGAGGGGAGGGGGGGGAGGGCAGAAAGGAAGTCAGCACTTATTAAACAGTAGATGAAGAAAAGGAACAGGAAGAGAAGTAAAACCGCTGCAGATCCTCTCCTCATGAGGAGGTACCGCTCCTTCATCCGTACAGATCCTCTCCTCATGAGGAGGTACCGCTCCTTCATCCGTACAGATCCTCTCCTCATGAGGAGGTACCGCTCCTTCATCCGTACAGATCCTCTCCTCATGAGGAGGTACCGCTCCTTCATCCGTACAGATCCTCTCCTCATGAGGAGGTACCGCTCCTTCATCCTGACCTCAGACCAGTTTGAACTGGAAACTTCCAGGCTGTCAGAACCTGAGCAGAGCCCTGAGGAACCTCCACCTGGTGG